>NC_056731.1:447710150-447847650 GCF_019279795.1 Protopterus annectens | reverse complement strand
ACTGTGCTATAAAATGTAAATGTAAAATCCAAACAATCATTGTAGAAGTAAATTAGTATGCACATTAGTGTTTATGGTATCTGGGTCGAAACAGCCAGGTAATCGGACATTGGAATGGCTGCATGGGGGACTCTGGTGCCAAATTTTGGTTGTTGGTTCTTCAGTTTGCATTTGAAAGCTGGTATCCCACAATTCCACAGGAGTAGGCGGGGTTATGTAATTATGTGTGCAAATTTTATGTTAATCACCGTGCAGATTTGTACCTATTTTTCATGGTCCTTGTCCAGATTTTTCATGTTTCTAGGTTGAGTGGTATGGTGTAGGTGAAAGAGCCTGTATTTGTTTGTTAGGGGGAAATTCAATATAACAAAGAAAATATCTGTCAACTGCTTGGTTACAGTGATGCTTTTGACCTATTTGTCCATTTTGTGATGTGTCAAGGAAGCCAAGAATTGATCCTTCTTCCTAAGTTCTTAGTTCTCTGCAGGTAGAAACATCATCTTCTATAAACACCTCGTAAGCGCAGCATATATTCTCCTTTATTTGGAAAGTCTGGGAAAAATAACAGCAGGTTAATTCGGTTGCTTAATGCTGCTTTCTGACACTGCTCTTGGTAGGGAGTAAGCATCGGTATGTGAAGTGCCCCTATCCATGTCGAAAAACAAGATGGGTACTTACAATATAATGCTCGAAGTTCTGAAAATATCCATTGGAAGTAAATGAATCTAAAAGGATAGTGTTCCAGGTAAAGAATTTTAGATTACATTTGGCTATAGTTTGAAAAGAAGACTGTGTCAAAGTTTGCTGTATGAAATGTACATCCCATGGCAGTATAAGATTTTTGTAAGGATGTCTAAGTAGAAGAAAACTGTTAAAAATGTTATGCCAAGTTTAGAGGAAGCCAGAGAAGAGTTCTGAAAAATCTACATAGAAATTCGAGAAAAGATGTAAGTAGAAGTTAGACGTTTGATAAACTAGCACCTCTTAAAATAAACTAGCTAGAAATTCAAGGACAGAATGTATAGGAGCTGTGAAAGGTTCGACCAGACACTGCTCTACTCAAAGAAAAAAAAATCTTCTCCATAAATTTCTGTAGCGATTCCTCGTACAGAGTTGTTACATGACGGTAACAGAATGGAATGGATGGGCGCAAAAGAAAGCATAGGTTGCCTGGCTATCAATATAATGAGAAAAAACACAGTCAGTTTTAGGCTAGAGATGTGCTGATGAATCATGTGCCTAGATAGGAGTTGTGGTATTTTATGAGGAAGTCGGGAGTGTCAGAGAAGTATGTAAGAGTGGTACAGGATATGTACAAGGGTAGTGTGACAGCAGTGAGGTCTGCGGTGGGAGTGACAAATGCATTTAAGGTGGAGGTGGGATTTCATCAAGGATCAGCTCTGAGCCTTTTCTTATTTGCAATGGTGATGGACAGGTGGACAGACGAGATCAGACAGGAGTCCCCATAGACTATGTTTGCAGATGACATTGTGATCTGTAGTGAGAGAAGGGAACAGGTGGAGGAGACCCTGGAGAGATGGAGATATGCTCTAGAGAGAAGAGGAATGAAGGTCAGCAGGACTAAGAATGTGTGTGTGTGAATGAAAGGGAGGATAGAGGAATGGTGAGGATGCAAGGAGTAGAGGTGGCAAAGGTGGATGAGTTTAAATACTTGGGATGAATAATTCAGAGTAATGGTGAGTATGGAAGACAGGTGAAGAAGAGAGTACAGGCAGGATGGAGTGGGTTGGAAGAGTGTCAGGAGTGATTTGTGACAGACGAGTACCAGTAAGAGTGAAAGGGGAGGTCTACAAGAGGGTAGTGAGACCAGCCATGTTATACAGGTTGAAGACAGTGGCAGTAACAAAAAGGCAGGAGTTAGAGCGGGATGTGGCAGAGTTAAAGATGTTAAGATTTGCACTGGGTGTGACGAGGGTGGACAGGATGAGGAATAAGTATATTAGAGGGTCAGCCCAGGTTGGAAGGTTTGGAGACATAGCCAAAGAGGCAAGATTACGTTGGTTTGGACATGTGCTGAGGAGGGATGCTGAGTATTTTGCGAAAAAGATGTTAAGGATGAAGCTACCAGGTAACAGGAAAAGAGGAAGGCCTAAGATAAGGTTTATGGATGTGGTGAGAGAGGACATGCATGTGGATGGGGTGACAGAGCAAGATGCAGAGGACAGGAAGAAATGGAAACATATGATCCACTGTGGCGTCCCCTAAAAGGAACAGCCGAAAGAAGATGATGAGTACTTAAGCAAGCTAGAAAAAGTTGGCTCAAATGGTGCCCGAGTCAGAATCTCCAGCACAAAGATAAAATCCCAGGGTGGAGTTACAGGTCTCCTGGTGATGAGGGGCTAATATGGTGGATGCCTTTGAGGAATTTAGCTTCAAATGTAAAGGCTAAGGGTGGAGAACTGACAGACAGGCAGAAATAGCTGACAAATATGCTTTTATGAAGGAGTAAGTAAATGAGAAGTTATGTACCTACCATAACGTTCCATGTTAGTTGTCTTCTCTCGCCTTCTTTCTTGCTGGATGGGTGTGGGGCCGAACCTCGGCTCCGACTCGGCCTATACCAAAGCTCGAGAACTAATTTTACCGGCTCGAGGCAACCCTATATCCCATGATGCTAGGCGGTAACTACCCAGATCTCGTTTGGTAGCTGAGAAAACAACAGCCAATTCAGTCTCCCCACTGAGGTGGAGGAGGAGGAGAAAGGAGAACTCCCCAAATATCACTATCTGAAGCTGTAGCTACCCCAGGACCAACTGTTTGGGCTTGGAATAGTGCAAGATAAGGTCCCTTAGAAGAAGAGGAAAACCTCTTGGTCTGTCCAGGCTAGGGGGATGGTGGGCGGGACGCAAGAAAGAAGGCGAGATAAGACAACTAACATGGAAAGTTATGGTAGGTACATAACTTCTCAATGTTAAGTTGTCAATCTTGCCTTCATTCTTGCTGGATGGGACCGCGTCCCTAACACCTTCATCCTGGGTGACTCATTGGAACAGACTCTTGAGAACGGTGGAACCAAAATTTGCCCTGTTTCTGGAGGCCATGTCCAATTTGTAATGTGTAACAAAGGTATGAGGAGAGGCCCATGTGGCTGCCGCACAGATAGTGTCTATTGGCAATCTAGCTTGAAAAGCTGCTGATGCAGCTAACGCTCTGGTTGAATGGGCTCTTGGCCTAGAAAACAATTCTTTACCTCTGAGTTGATAAATACAGGCAATCACAGAAGACAGCCACCTAGACAGGGTTACTTTGGATACCGGAAGGCCCTTTCTACTTTCTGCATAAGATAAAAAGAGTTTATCAGATTTCCTGATTTATTTAGTTCTGTCCAGATAGTAGCGGAGCTGACGATGAACGTCCAGGCAATGCAGTTTTTGCTCCGCCCTGTTTGAATGATGAGGGAAGATCAATAGATTGATTTAAATTTGCCTGAGAAGCCACCTTGGGTAAAAAAGACGGGTTAGTTCTTAGAGAAACTCTGTCTTTGTGGAAAACTAAATAAGGAGGACGAATGCAAAGGGCATGAAGTTCAGATACTCTCCTAGCAGATGTAATGGCGACTAGGAAGAGTGTCTTCCAGTAAAGTAACTTCAATGAACAGGAAGCCGCAGATTCAAAGGGAGGGAGAATCAAGGATGCTAAAACTAAGTTTAAATCCCACTGTGGTGGGGGGGTCTTTGATCGGGGGCTTGAGTAAAAAGATACCTCTGAGTAATGCCTTGCAAAGCTTATGGGACATGATACTGGAGTCCGACAGGCCTATGTGAAAATTTGAAATGGCTGCTAATTGAACTTTTACTGTGGCGGAAGAAGATCCTGAATGAAAAATTTCAGCTAGGAAATCTAAGACCGAGTGTATTGGAGCAGTGAAGGGATCTATATTCCTAGCCTTTGCCCAGAAGGAAAAACGTTGCCATTTACTAGCATAGATCCTTCTGGTGGAAGACTTAAGGGAAGCTACAATAATATCCCGGACAGAATTTGAAATCATTGGAAGCCTGGTTAGGGACGGAAGTGGAGCAACCAAGCTGTGAGGTTGAGAGATTGGAGGGATTGGTGCAGCTGCCCTGACTGATGGGGCAAAAGATCTGGCACTGGATCCAGATGCCAAGGCTGCTCCAAAAGATAACGATGCAGGAACAGGAACCATATCTGTCAAGGCCAATAAGGGGCAATGAGAATCATCTTGGCTCTCAAGGCGGTAGCTTTCTGAATTATCTGTGTGATTAATGGAAAGGGGGAAAAGCGTATAGAAGTCCCCGAGGCCAATCGTGGACTAGAGCGTCTCTGGGGGGATGGCCTGGAAGGGAGAAAAGAGTGAAGAAGTCGAGGCACTTGCTGTTTTGTGGTGTTGCAAAAAGATCACAGCAAGGAAACTCCCACTTCCGAAAAATTTCCTCCGTCACCGATTGCTTGAGAGACCACTCGTGGGGCATGAGAATAGCTCTGCTCAGCCTGTCCTCTATGGCATTGGACTTCCCGGGGATATGCGTTGCTATCAGAAACCACTGAGAAGAAATAGCCCACTGCCAGAGTCTGAGTGCTTCTCGACACAGGGGATAGGTCTTGGTTACGCCCTGCTTGTTGATATACCATACTACGGACATATTGTCCGTTTGAATTGCAATACCGATTGCTTGAGAGACCACTCGTGGGGCATGAGAATAGCTCTGCTCAGCCTGTCCTCTATGGCATTGGACTTCCCGGGGATATGCGTTGCTATCAGAAACCACTGAGAACAAATAGCCCACTGCCAGAGTCTGAGTGCTTCTCGACACAGGGGATAGGTCTTGGTTACGCCCTGCTTGTTGATATACCATACTACGGACATATTGTCCGTTTGAATTGCAATAGTCCCCAGGGGAAGAGAGTCTTGGAGGGATTGCAACGTCAAAAGCACTTCTCTCATCTCCAGGACATTTATGTGCAAGTGGCATTCGAAAGGTTGCCATGTGCCATGGACTGTCCTGCCCTGAAGAGGCGTCCGATGTGACCGGGGGGGGGGGGAGTAAATGGTCTGCCTTGATGGATTTGAGGGGAGACCATCCACCAAGACAGATGTTTTTTGCAAGATAAGAGTTATTAAGATCTTGTGTGTCATAGGGAGCTGTTGGAAGGACCACTGGGAGAAAAGCATCCACTGAAGAACCCGCATGTAAAAGCGGGCAAGGGGAAGAAGCGTGATGGCTGCCACCATGAGACCTAATACTTTCAGAACATACCTGGCCTGAATTTTGTTGCTCTGAAGGAGGACGTGAACATGATTTTGAATATCTAAGACCCTCTGCTCTGTTAACTTTGCTGAGAGCTGAACGGTGTCCAAGGTGGCGCCTATGAAGGTAATAGACTGACAAGGCGACAAGGCAGACTTTTCGAAATTTAGAGAGATACCTAGCCCTTTACAAATGTGAATGGTGTAATCTCTGGCTAGAAGAAGTTGACGCCTGGCGGTGGCAGTGAGGAGCCAGTCGTCTAGATATGGAAACACCTGGAATCCTTGACGTCTCAGGTAAGCCGTAACCGCTGCCATACATTTGGTGAACACTCGGGGGGGGCTGTAGTGAGACCAAAGGGCAGGGCTCTGAACTGGTAGTGACTGGCCCCCAGCCGGAAGCGGAGATACTTTCTGGAGCGCCTGTGTATTTTGATGTGATGGTACGCATCCTGAAGGTCCACTGAGCACATCCAATTGTCCTTGCCCAGAAGGGGTAAAATGGATTTTAGCGTGACCATCCGGAACCTCGTTCTTTTTACAAACTTGTTTAGTTTGCTGAGATCCAATATTGGCCTCCAGTCCCCTGTTTTCTTTGGTACCAAAAAGAACTTTGAGTAGACTCCGGATCCTAGTTGGTCTGCTGGGACTGGCAGGATGGCTCTCTTTTTTAGCAACTTTGATATTTCTAGTGCTGCTTGTTCCCTTAGACTGGGTGAAACGTCTGGAATAGACCCCATTTGAATAGTTAGGGTTTGGATAAAGGGGAATTTGTAACCCTCAGATATAATCGGCTGCACCCATTTGTCTTGAGTGAGGGAGAGCCAGGCTTGTGGGTACAGCGATAATCTTCCCCCGACTGCCTCCGAAGGTGGACAGTCGGGCAGCACCTCAGGGATGCTGGAAGGGTTTGTCAGAGAGGGCTTCTCTGCTACCCTGATTCTGCGGAACCCCTCTGCCTCTTGGATGGCGTCTGTTGTTGTTGTTCCCCCCTCTGCCTCTAGGGGGGAACTGACCTCTTGCATCAGGCGTGACTCCTTGTGATTTGTGGAACCACATTTTTCCACCCTTTTGACCCTTAGGATATGGTCTAGATGGGGTTGAAAAACGGACTCCTACGGTAGAAAGAGTCTTGCCATCTTGCTCGCATCTGGTCAAAGTATCTTTCAGTTGAGGTCCAAAAAACACTGAACCATCAAAGGGGGAGTTAGTGAAGGATGCCTTGAAGGGGTCTGCGAAGTTGCAAAGCCGCATCCAGGCATGCCTGCGGCCCTACTCGCTCCATCGGCTGCATAGGAAATAAGCCGCATGGTGGAGTTGACAATGGAATCCAGGGTTCCTAGCTGTGAGTTAATTTTGTCCTGAGACCCAGCAGCTGATGGATCCTGTAGAACCTCACCCAGTTCTTTGAGAATGTCTCTTTGAAGAAGTGGCATAAGTAATTCAGCGACCGCATGGCAAAGGTCGCTGTCGAGAACATCCGCTTGCCATGCCTATCCAGTGTCCTAGATTCCTTGTTAGGCGGATGGATAGGCACTGAAGGATCAGCCAGTTCCTTCTTGGTGGATGCCGCCACCACCATGGCATCAACTGGGACACCTTTAGATAAAAATTGCTTATCCGAAGGGGCTGTTATAAATTTGGAAGGCCTCTGTGGGGTGGGTTCCATCGAATCAGGGGCCGTCCACGCCTTTCTGGCCACCACTTCCATAAGGGGGTCCAAGGGCGGAGACACCCAGGAGGTGGAGGGTCGAGAACCAAAAGCCTCCAGGTAAACCGACTCGTCCTCGGAAGGATTAAGAGAAGACTGGTTCCCCCTCTGTTTAAGGATTTCAAGGATGTCAGAGAAGGAGACATCCTCAGAGGGGGACCCCTTGGGGATCCTTCCGACTCATCCAAGTCAGTATCAGATGTGACGGACTCAGGTGAGTCCACATGCTTCCTCTTACATGTCCTCTTAAGCGGGGGTTCACCTGACGGATCAGGAGAAACCTCGGAAGAGGAGCATATTCCCAAAGGGGAAACCTGAGGCGTTGGATCTCTATGGCCGGGGGTGAGAAATGGGAAGAGACCTCAGCAGGCACTACAGTGGGAGGAGCTGATGGAGCTGACTGTAGAGCAGGCACTGGGGCCAGTACGCTCCTCATGACCACGAAGGCGCCCCTATCAAGCAGGCCAGAGGGCTCCCGCTCCGAAGAACTAGGAACCCCAACCGGCACCGACAGGGACAGCTCCAAAGCCGATGTCGGGGCCGAACTCACCAGCGCTGACGCTCCGAGAGGGAGAACGGGGTAGGACAAGGGTCCGATGCCACTCGCCCCCTCAGAGCCGGCGAGAGAGTCCAAGCACCCGGATCCCTCCAAGGAAGGCAACATGGACGAGATCGGAGCAGACAACGGAGCCAAAGGGGGAGGTATCGGCTCCGACGTCACAACGGTCACGGCTCCGAGGAGCTGCGGCTCCTAACACTGGGGCAGAGTCAATGGAGGAATAGTAGGTTGTATGGATGTAGCCTCTGTCTGATGAGACGGGCTGTGAAGCATTTGGGCCAGTGCCTGAGACTTTAACAGTCTGCTAACCACCCTCTCAAGGTCATGGTCGGAAAGCCTGGAAGACCGAGAGGAATGGCTCCGATGGCTCCGCTCTGAGAGTAAAGGTGATCTCGGAGCCGAATGGATAGATTCCAGAGATGGAGATCTGGACCTCTTACGTGTGGAGGGCATTGAGATTGGTGGAGCCGATGGAGCCGTAGACACGTCGGCTCCAGCCGGAGCCGACTGTGCAGATTGAGTCTTAGAGGCATCGGCTCTGGCCGGAGCCGATGCAGGAAGCTGCGATACAGACGTATCAGCTCCAGCCGGAGCCGATCGTGTCGCAGAAGGTGAGCCACCATCCGAAGGCTTAGAGCACAGAGCCGACGGTTTGCGTGGCTTCGAAGGCTTCCCCGGCACAGACTTAGCCAGGGAACCTTTGGGCTTTAATAAGCCCCTCAAGATCAACTTATTCCTGCGCTCCTGCAGGACTCTTGGGCTGAATGCATGGCACACAGAGCAAGAGCCCTGCAGGTGCAGGGGTCCCAGGCAATACACACAAGAAGTGTGACAGTCTGTCAGCGACATCTTCTGACAGCATGAGTCACACTTCTTGAAGCCTGAGACCTTTGTCTCTTTCGACATATTGCTGTCGAAAGAAAAAAAACTAAATTCTAAAGTTAGAAACACACATACACACTCAAACAGACAGGGATACTAAAGGCACACACACACAGCTAAGAATCCCTGTGAGGGAACTTAAGAAAAAAATGGAAGGGCCTAAGGCCTAACCTAGGGTGGGGAGTATAACTGGGATAAGGGATAAAAATAGGAACTAAAATTTGAAATAACAGAAAAACTAGCCTATTTAGGCAATATAATGGGAAAACTAAGTAGAAAAACTAGAATTTTTCTTAAATTTAGTCACAAACCTGTGAGCTGGTAAAAAGAGCACCTCGCTAGCAAAAGCGGCAAACGAGATCTGGGTAGTTACCGCCTAGCATCATGGGATACAGGGTTGCCTCGAGCTGGTAAGATTAGCTCTCGAGCTTTAGTATAGGCTGAGTCGGAGCACAGGTTCGGCTCCGAACCCATCCAGCAAGAATAAAGGCGAGATTGACAACTTAACATTCCTGCATTAAGCAATAAACACAAATAGGATAAGAGGTTTAGAGGTACAGGATATGAAATGGGATGAAGTAAAAGCCAGAGAGATTGAAACAAAGTTAAGAAAAGCCTCCAAATGGAAAACTCCAGGCCCAGATACAGCTTCTTACTGAGGCTGACCAGGGAGCTCCTCACTCATGGGAATTTACTTTCTTTTGCAACAAACAGTTTCTTCCTTCTGTTGTAGAGTTTGTTTATAACAGGGGACAACCAGATTAGCTTCCCCCTTTTTTTTTTTTTTTTTTTTTTTTTTATTTAGAGGATAGCATCTTGGTTCTGTTAGGGAATAGCACAATTCATGCACACATTAAGTGTGTATAGAGTGCATTTGTATATGATTCGGCAGTCGTAACTGTATTGTCCATGTATGTATGCATGTATTTCAGGTGGAATGTTCCACATATGCAACCCACCATTCTCAGATGCAGAGACTGCAGCAATCATTGATGCCCTCAGATTCCATCACAGGGTACTGTTGGGAAGGAGACGGGAAAACATGCAGGAACGCACTGCCCTGCAGGCGGAACTGTTAGCAATGTGAACAATGTGGGACAGCGGGAAGTGACCTACAAATTGGTATGACACCGTGCCACAGATCTGGTACACAATGCACGGCAAAGGGCTGCAGCTGTGGCCAGGGACTGTGCTGGCACAGAGAGAGGGCCTGCTACTCAAGCACCACTCACAGCCACTGAGAAGTTCCTCACAAACCTCAGTGCAGCCACCGCCACCCAGGAAACCATCACTGCATATGCTGTGGAGGTGAGTGGCACAGAGTCAACAGCTGAGGAGCATGCAGGTAAGACCGCAGTGGGCATCACGTCACTACTGTAGCATTCATAGTAGAGCCTTTGCATACCTGGATGCATATCTCAAGTCTGCATTTGAGGGGTGGGGTTTTGGTATGCACACAAGTGCACACCTATTGTGAATGTCAGCAATTTGGGTAGCATCACAGCTTCTACTGTACCTGTTCATGATTGCAAATATTATCCTGTACCAATGCCACATTTGTGTGTGCTGACAATACCTCTCCCTCACAACTACATAGGTTCCTCTGGTGTGGCTGGGGAACAGCAACCTGAAGCAGGTGAGTGTGGAACTCTCTTGTTGTGGCTCACCAATATCATAGGCATGTTGAGGGCAGCCAGTTTTCCATGCATACAACTGTTACGCTTAAGCCATATTGCAATATGTGCATGTTCACGTGTGGTGGAGTTAACTGCGGTGCACCACATTATTCATCACGGGAACCTATTCACAGGAGCTGTAACATATTGGCATGTACTGTTGTACATTTATTGCCACTGTGCTATATAGGGATATATTAGCATTGTGTAGACGGGTGCACTGTGAGTTAGGTGAAGGTCCATCACAAACTGCCAATCCTCACATATCTCACAGGTATATAGTAGTAGCAACATTAACTGGACGCAGCTGCACTGCATGTTGTTGAGGGCCTGTCCAGAGTGCATCTGTTGTGGTCTGAATGTGTGTCGTGCATGTCATCATTCAGCAAGTGTGGTCTGTATAATGTCTTTGTGCCACCTCACACGTGTGTGTACGTGTGTGTGTGTGTGTGTGTGTGTGTGTGTGTGTGTGTGTGTGTGTGTGTGTGTGTGTGTGTTTATCAGCAAGCATTATAGTGCAGGTAGTAATTTACTGTACCATATGTTGCCTTCCCCTCACATGTGAACATGAGGGTTGGGGTATCTCCCCCTCATAACCTGATGTCATTGTCTTATCAGACTCTGATGATGATGGTGGTCATAGTGAGGCATAGGTAGGCCTGTTGGAGCCTGAATCTGTACCATTGTTTGACATCCCACTTCCAACATTCTGTGAAGACTCTCGGGGCAGTGGAGTGTCCAAAAGGCAAAGCCGAGAACTCACAGTGTGAGGATGCCACAGGGAATTGTAGGAATTTCCTGTGAAGGTAGGCATCCTTGACATCTATGGAAGCTAGGAATGCCTGAAGGAGGATAAGATGGAATAGCGTTAGCAAAATAAGCGTTTTGAAAGAGGGGACTATCAGAAAGTTGTTGAGGTAAGAGAGGACTAGAATATGTCTCCGTGGGCCTTCCTTCCTGGGAACAAGGAAAAGGCAAGAGTAAAACTCTCTTCCTTCTTGCCTTGGGGAAACAGGCTCGATAGTGTCCTGTTCTAGAAGACCCTTCAGAACTGTTGGGAAAAGGGAGGCCTGATCTTTTGGTGGTAGGGGAATATCCCTGAAGGGAGGCACCTCCTGCCAGTCCATGAAGCACCCCCTTTTGCTGAAGCTTAACACCAGAGAGTCTTTTGTGATGAGTTTCAAGGAAGGAAGGGAAAGGTAAAGGCATAGGAAATGTGCGGGGGGGGGGGGGGCGGGGGCACAGCAGGTTGCTGCTGGAGTTGCACAGAGGAGCCTGTCCAATCAGGAAAGTGCTGTTTAGTCATTTGTGAGCAGGAGAGGAGAAAACTGTTGAGACTTCTTAGGCCTATTCTGGGGTCTAGTCTGTGATGCACTGGATTATCTGAATGAATACTTATTTTGCAGGGTAATTCCTGTGAAATTTAGGCACATGGAAAACCAAAATAGGTTTAAGGTCCTTAAGTTATTTGCTTTTCTCTTGTAGGGATTTTAAAAGGTCTGCAGATGGTTTGCTAAAAAGGGCAGTTTTGTCCAAAAGGCTGTCCATTAATTTAGCCTTGATGTCCTCAAGTAAAGGCTGAAATCCTCAGCCAGGCAAATCTTCTGAGGGCAGAGGCAGCAGCTCTAGAGATGGCTTCTACAGTATCATAGCTGCACATGATAGAGTGTCCAGTTACCTGGAAAAAAGTAACAAGCAGGGAGGATGCCAGGACCTTGTTTTCAGAATCTGGCAAGTCTAAAATGAGTTTGGAAATTTGAGAGAGGCATTCCAAATTATACTTGGTCATTTGTGTGATAGCTTAATGCTCTGAAGGCCAGGGTGGCTGAAGTATACATCTTCTTTCCCAGCCTCTTCACGTGTCTGCTACCCTTATCTGAAGGCAGGAGGGAAGAAGAGGCAACAGATATAACAGAAGGATCTGCAAATGGAACCTTGAAAAGAAACTGGCAGTCCTCGGGTATCTTGTAGTACTTAACAGGTAACCACAAAAACTCCAAACATCAATGCCTTGGTGTTTGGAGTATCTTGTAGTACTTGTTTGGCATTTTAGGAGCTGGAGGTTTAGAGTGTGGATGAGTGGAGGTGGATGCAAAAGCATCCAAAAAGGCTGGCATAACAGGAGGAAGAGCTGAAAGACTAGGAAACTGTACTTGGAGGAGGTCAATGTAACATTTCTGGATCTCAGACAAAACTGTACTGTCCCATCTGAAGTGGTCACGCATCCTTGTCTCCCCAAAATAAATCTCCTACAGGGGGGATTCTGTTCCATTAGAATCTTCTTCTGGGGAGGCACATTCCAGAGGAGAGGGGATTTGTGAAGAGTAATCCAAAGCGTCATCATATTCTTCAGAAGAGGAATCATCCTCTGAAGTGGGTTGAGACCTAAGACTTTTCAGTGGGGAGGCAGGCCAGGCCGGTGGGGATGAAGGGCGACCAGATGAAGGTCTAAGTGCCATACAGGTCTTGAAAAGGTGTTGAGAAAAGTTGAGCCATTCCTTCTGTGGGTCTGGAGGGGGTAAACATACTTATTTTTGTTTCTTCTTTGCAAGGGTATCCATGCAGTGCAAAGGAGGGGGGCCAGATGTACGCCTACATTCAGCAGTCTCAGAGTTGACGTCCTACCTAACAATAATCTAGGTAACTACCCTAGGGCCCTCAGACACAATCATCCTGGCTTCCCCTGGACGAAGACTGCTGTCTGAGAAGCCTCTCTGGATGTGCAAACATCCAGAGCCAACGTGGCCTGCAAAATGGGCTCGGCCTGTGGGTCCAGATCCCGGATGGCATGAGTCTCTGAGCTCTCGTGTGCTTCGGGAAAGATGTCTGACTCGAGAGGCGCAGCTTCAGTTTCGGGCCTATGTTTTTTGGCCTTACACTTGGCAGGCTCGGTCGTCGGGTCCAAGGAGGGATCTATTGAGTTTTCCATCAGAAGCTTAAGGCACTGGTTTTCAAGGTAGATCATGAGGGAGGACAACCAACTAGGGAGGGTCTAAGATACAAAACACTGGCAAATGGAGCAGTTTATGTCATCGTCTTGAGGGCTAAGGCCAAAAAAGGCACTGGCTATTACTATCCTTATGTGGAAATCTGTCTTCCACAGCCACACTTCCCCTTCTTGGACGACTTAGCAAGGAATAAGGTAGTAAAAAAAAACAAAAAAGTTTCCACAATGGGGCACTTATCTTAGAAATCTGTGATTCTGACAGCAGACCGATGTCCAGGACTGGCGATCCAACTGGAGGCAAACAAATTCGGAGGGTGGTGTGTACTTAGATCTCTTTTATGACCGACATCTGTTGGGGGCCTACGTCAGACGTACCGTGCACCCAAGGTAGTAAAAGACTTTGGTATACTGGCCAATGTTGGGTCACCACCTTGGAAGGCAACTCCCTTATGTCAGGAATACTGCAACAGATTAATAGAAGAAAGTACAGTTGTGTACACTTAACATAAATGTAGATGTTAGAGTGTATTCACTGTTGCAGTCATCACATTTGGGTTATTCCTGCCAGGATAGCCCTCGGATGGCCAGAATACCAGAGACTTAGTATTTCTGTGTCAGTTGTCAGTGGTAGAAAGTAAGGCGGCCGACACCATTACATCAGTTTTTCTTGCCCTAACCAGCCAGGAGCACCCAAAGTAGGAAGAACCCCACCAGTGGAAAATAAATACCAATATGTCCCTTGTAAGGTAAGGAGAACAAGGAAGAATGTTAACAAAAGGAGAAAGAGAAAAAAGTGGGATGGAGGGAGGGAAACCAAGACTGCAACAGTGAATATACGCAAACATCTACATTTATGGTAAGAGTACACAACTGTACTATGTTCTTTGTGTTGCACTGTTGCAGTCATCACATTTGGGTAGATTCCCAAAGCTGAGAAAAAGGGTGGAGGCAGTCAAGAAAGCTAGGGGCTGGCTGGGATGCCCTGCAAGATGGCAGATGCAAACCCTGCCCTGGATTTGGAGAAGAGAGGCAGGTGGTAATGCTTCATGAAAGTGTGAACAGATGTCCAGGTGGCAGCCTCCAGGACGTTCCTGGTGGGGGCTCCTCTGAGGAAAGCTGCAGAGGTGGAGGCTGCTCTTGTGGAGTGTGTCCTGACCCCACTGGAGGGAGGCTTACTATGCTGTTTGTAGCAGAAATGGATGCAGTGTGCTATCCATTTGGAAATGTTTTGCTTGGAGATGGCTTCACCTTCTGCCCCTGAAGCAAAGCTAACCAGCAATTGATCATACTTTCTGAAGGATTTAGTCCTGTCCAGACAGTATCTGAACTGTCTGTGCAGATCTAGACAATGAAGAATCATTTCCCCCTTGTTCTGGGGATTACAGAAGAAGGTGGGCAAAAGAATGGATTGGTTGAGAGCCATCCTGGACACCACCTTGGGCATGAAGGATGGGTTAGTTTTGAGGAATACCTGGACTGCATGGAAGATGATGAAGGGTTCCACAGCCATGAGTGCTTGCAGCTCAGAGACTCTTCTGGCTGAAGTGATGGCCAGAAGGAAGGCTGTCTTCCAGGAGAGAAATTTTAGGTCTGCAGAAGTAACTGGTTCAAAAGGAGGCAGGGTGAGTTTCTCCAAGACAAAGTTAAGGTCCCAAGCCAGTGTTGGTGTCCTTCTGGGGGGCTTCAAGTTGTTAGCCCCTCTGAGGAACCATTTGATCAAAGGATGCGAGAAAAGGGGCTGCTCAGTGGGAAAATGAGCAGAAATTGCACAGGCATGATTTTTTATAGAGGAGAAAGACAGCACTGTGTAGTAGGTCAGCTAAGTAATCCAGGATGAAAGGGATGGAGGGCTGTGCTGTATTGCCTCCCTTAGCCTGGATCCAGGTGCAGAATCTTTTCCATTTATCTCCATAAGACTTTCTTGTGCTAAGGTGTCTCGCCTCAAGGATAACATCCAGAACCTGTTTACTGAGGATGGCAGATTGGTTCGGGGTTAAGGAATAAGCCAAGCCGCCACCACACTGAGTGTCTGCAATTGGGCATGCATGAATTTCCCCTTCCCTCTGGGTTAGGAGGTTTGGAATCTGAGGAAGATGCCATGGAGGCAGCGGGGGATAGGCTGCGCAGCAAGGGGTACCAGTGCTGTCGAGGCCAGTCTGGAGCTATAAGAATGGGCCTTGGTTTTTCCTCCCTTATTTTGAGCAGTACCCTGGGGATGAGAGGAAGAGGAGAAAGACATAGACCAAGAGGATGACCGAGGGGAAGGACAGGGCATCCACTTTCCAAGCCATGCAGTGATGCGCCCTGGTGCAGAATTTGCTGAGCTGATGGTTGGTGTGGGAGGCAAACAAGTCGACCTTGGGGGTTCCCCATTTCTGAGTTATTAGGGTGAAGGTACTTCTGTTGAGCTGCCACTCGTGTGGGTCAAGAAGGTTTCTGCTCAATTGGTCTGCCAGGCAGTTGAAAGAGCCTGGCAGGTATTGTGCTAACAGGTGTAGTTGCATGGAAGAGGCTGCGAGCCAAAGGGTCATGGCCAGCCTACATAGAGGGCAGGAATGAGACCCTCCCTGCTTACTGATGTACCACATCACAGTGGCATTGTCTGTTTTGATCAGGAGAACCCGTGGAGAGAGAAGGGATTTGAAAGCTATCAAGGCATGCTGCACAGCCATCATCTCTTTTTGACTGATGTGCAGGGGGATTTGCTGAGGGCTCCATTGGCCTTGTATGCACCTGCTGTCCAGGTGTGAACCCCAAGCGTAGTCTGATACGTCTGTGGTGAGGGTCTGAGTGGTGGGGTGTGGGGAGAAGGGTAGTCCCTTGTTGTGGGGGCATGCTGTTGCCCACCAAAGAAATTCCTTTCTGAAGCAAGGAATTATAGGTAGAAGAGTTTCCAGGTCTTGAGAGTGTTGACACCAAAGGCTCTTTAGGTACCACTGAAGTTTCCTCATTTGCAGTCTGGCATATGGAATGAGGAGTATGCAAGATGCCATGAACCCCCGAGCTTGCAGGATTTTCCTTGTAGAAAGCTGGGGCCTGATGGCCAGTTGACAGAAGAAAGCTGGCAGGTAAATTTGTTTCTCTGGTATAAGGTATGCCATCTGGGATGCTGTTTCCAGACTTGCTCCCAGGAAGATTATCCTTTGGGTGGGCACCTGTTTTGATTTCTTTTCATTGATTGCGTACCCTAGGGAGGTTAGTAGGTTCTTTACAAAGGCCAGGTGGTTGAGCAGAATTTCCTGGCTGTCTGCCTGAATAAGGCAGTTGTCTAAATAGGGGTAAATTTGAATATTTCTTTGTCTGCAAAAGGCAATGGCCAGAGCCATGCATTTTGTGAAAACTCTGGGAGCAGTAGATAAGCCAAAGGGAAGTGCAGAGAACTGAAAGTGTTGAGATCCTGCCCTGAAGTGGAGATATTTTCTGCATGATTCCCTGACAGGAATGTGGAGGTAGGCCTCTCTTAGATCCAGGGTGGCTAGCCAGGCATCCTTGGACAGCATGGGTAGCAGCTGCTAGAGGGTGAGCATTATAAATTATGGGATAACCAGGAAGGTGTTTAGAATGGATAGATTGAGGATGGGGTGCCAGGTGCCCTCTTTTCTGGGCACCAGAAAAAGTCTGGAGTATAAGCTTTGGCCTATCTGTTCTGCAGGAACGTGCTCTACTGCCCTCAAAGACAGCATGGAATGGATATGCTGTTGAGCCTCTGCCCACTGATTTGGTGGTAGATCTGGGAACCCTTTTGGGGTTGGAAGGGTGTGGAAGGAAAATTTGTATCCCTGAGACACAATGTTCAGAACCCATAGGTCCTTGGTAATGGTGGCCCAGGTTTTTGAGTGAAAGAAGAGTTTTCCTCCCAAGGGCAAGTAAAGGTGGGCAGAGGGGAGGTCGGGAGGAAGAGAGTCATTGTGAGTTCTTAACATAAGGGGGTGGCTTAGAACTCCCTGTTTTTGAAGTGGCGGTAGTCTGCTGCTTGGATCTCTGCATTCCCTGGGGCTGCTGTCTGATGGGGGGGGGGGTCTGCTTCCACTAGGCTTAAGCTGGGCCTGTTTACTCAGATCAGGAAAGGACCAGTGCTAGGAAGGACAATGCCTGCTGAACCGAGGAGGCTGAACCTGTAAGAAATCTTTAATTGTTTGCACAGATTTTGCTTTTTCTTCCATCTTTTTTAAGACCTCTTCTGCCTTAGTGCCAGATAAGTTATCTTAGTGCAAGGGGGCATCCAACAATTTAGATTTGACTTGGTCTGGCAGGTGTTGTTCCTTAAGCCATGCATGTCTTCTAATGACAGATCCAGTGACTGCTGCCTTGCAAGAAGCTACTAGGGTGTCAAAACCACAGTGCAAAGTGTGTTTAGTTACTTGACTTGCAGAATGCATTAAGTCTTATAAATCTTTAGATTCTGCCCAAGCAGGAAAGGAAGACATTTTTTGTTTAAGCAGTTCCAATGTATGTTGCTGATACTTAAGCATACGGAAATGTCAATTTAGTGCCCTGATAGCAAGAGTAGCTGAGGTGTATACTGTTTTTACCCCATCTATACAATGCTCTGGAATCCCCCGTCTTAAGGGGTGGGATTCTCACCAGAGGTTGCCTTAATCCCTTTAGGCCCTTGAGAAATGACCACAGGGTCAGATGTAGGATTTTTAAAAATATATTTTTGTGTGTATCAAGGACTCTGTAGTACCTGTCTAGTTTTCTGGGAGCAGGATGTAGGGCGTCAAGAGTCAAGCTGGATTAAAGGAAATCATCATCCACCACATCCAGGACTGGGAGGATGGCCAAGGGTCTGTGTTGAGAAAGGTCTAGGAATTCCCAGAGTCTCTTTTTAGACTGAGGGTAGTCCTGACTCTCCCAATGGAAAGGCTCCCTTTAAGTATGCAGGGTTTCCCCAAAGGAAAAATCCACTAGGAGAGAGGCTAACGGAATGGATTCCTCTGCATCAGAATCCTCATAAGTGGAGAGGGGTTGCATGTCTTCATAGTCAGATGCATCAAATTTATCAGACTTTTGTTCAGACAAAACTACTGGGGACAGATCTCTTTTCCTTTTTTAGGGGGTAGATTGGCTTCCCCTGATCAGCATGATAAGGTCTTCCGCCATTTTAAGCATTTGAGACTGAGGCAAGGTAGCAGGCGCCTAAGTGTGTGTAGTCGGTTTCTTGGGTATAGATCAAGCCCTGGGCCTAAGGAACTCAGTTGTTTTCGAAAGAACAGTAGTCACGAAAGAAGACGTCGGTTTGTGTTGTGATTCAGTAGTACAAAGGACTTCCTCGGAAGCTGGTGCCTGCTCAGCGGCTCTGGACCCATTCAAAGTAGAGATGACTGCAGGATCCTTAGACGAAGAAGAGTTCTGCAGCATACCGGAGTCCAAAAGAGTCTCGGTAGCAGCCTGTGAATCAAATGAAGCAGGCATCAGGGGCTGCGAAAGCACCTCACTAAATACCGGAGAACTGACGACTGACTTAACGGAAGCGTCGTCGGTAGGTTTGGACCTGTGCGGTCTCTGTCTTTATCTTTACGTTTTTCAGATCTGCTGTCGGATGGCTTACCGAAGCCATATCAGAATTCGAGGACTGTAAACAAAAATATCTGGCTACAATAAGGGTCCAATTACTGACAGTTCCGGCATTAAAGACAGAAATGACAACGGGGGACGTCGTGTTCTGGGCCTAGACAAGTGACGTAGTAAGAGTGGAAGTCTTGGTGTGGTATTTGCTTTCTACAGGCAAGACAATTATTAACTTTTTCTGACATTGCTTAGTGCAAGAAAAAAGGATCCCCAATGGGGTACTTAGCTTTAGAAGACTTTAACTTCAATTCGGAAATGAAAACCCAGGTATCGGCCAACCGACACTCGTGCGAACCGCTTCAGGCTCAATGGCAAGAAAGACTGATGTAATGGCATCAGCTGCCTTACTTTATACCACTGATGACCTGACATCAGTCCTCAAGTGACAGCAACAGATGCAGAAATACTAAGTCTCTGGTATTCTGGGCGGCTGAGGGCTACCCTGGTAGGTATAACCCAAATGTGATGACTACAACAGTGAAACACAAAGATCATCATCTGGTAAAGAATGTCTCTCAGCCGAAACTGTAACTACTTCCTAGATCATCTATTAATTGTATGTGATAGTACTAATCCTGAAGGTCAATCGATCTCAACCAGATGTCCTGCTCAGAAGGGGGGGGGGGGACTGGAATGAACCAAGACTGATTAGGACTTGTATCCTACTTAATGTAGGGTCTAGAAGATTCTTGAGTCAGTTATGGATTTCTCTTGGTCTAGAGGGAACTTTTGGATGACTCTAAACTGCTTTTTGGGTAATGGGCGTGGAAGGGGAAAAGTGTAATCTATAATCTCAACAAAAGACTCTCTGCAAGGAAGCATCCTTCGTTAAGATTAGCCATGCTTCCTGGTGTAGAGATAAGAGATTCCTGACTGTATGCAGAGGCAGTGAAGTCTCCTTTCAGGAGCACTGGCAGGGTCTAACAATAGTATTATTTCTGGAACCTCAGAACTGTGGAAGTCCTCTGCCACTGTTTTTTTTCAGTTATCGCTCCCTCCTGTGCCTCGGGGTAAACTACCTTCGTGTGTTTCTTGTAAGGGACCCTGAGACTTCCTGCAACACATACCTAGACCTCCTGATTGATTACTGGAAAAATAATATTAAAGGGACAGAAAAAAGGGTGGCAAAAACAGATAGGGTCTTTATGTCCATACCTGTGGGGACAAACCAAAGAGAACTGTGAAAGCTGGCAATGATGAAAGACAGCACAAAATCACTGAGGCTCATCCAAGCATGTCTCCTGCTAGAAATGCCTGAACCTGCAGCATGCAAGATAAACCCCATGGACAAAAAGGATATAATTTGTAGGGTAACCTGAGAGAGAGACAAATGAGGATGAGTGTTACCAATTTTGGTTTTAGAAAGCAAATTAAGACAGTCCTCTCATCAAATCTATTTGTAGCCTCTTAATGGACTGAACAGCTGTGTAGTCAAGTGGGTAGGATACAAAATAGGTCCTGAGTACTATGCAAGAGAAAAGTGACGTAACCAGGGAAAAACTGCCCCCTTTTACTCAGAACTGGAGCTTTCAAGGAAGGAAGGTAAAAGATCAGGATTGAACCAAAAAATTCTTAGACCTGGCATTCCAAACCCACTGTGATCTTAGGGTACCTAAAAATAAACTGTTAGATATATCCAAAGAGTAAAAGAGACCACCTTTCTTTTATCATATTCTGAACCTCTCAGGGGGTACCCACTGGCCTGGTAGGAAAAGATGGCAAATTAGACTTAGCAGATGCACTCACAAATACGTGAGAGGGCAGAATTTGTAAGACCCCATTCTGAATTTGAGCCACAGAAAATCTCACATGATATTATCCACAACCTGAAAAAAAATTGAGTGGGAAGGGAAAATTGGAAGGAAAGGAACTAATCACAATAGGAACAGAGTCTATCGGTTCAGAGTAGGACTTAGGATCCGTAGGAGGTTCTACAGGTTTTTTGCATCCCAAGAGTTTGGATGCAAAATCTTTCAAATTCTCTGGAATAAAATTTGTCTGTCAGATCTGAGGGCTTAGGATCCAACATAGAAGTAACAGCAAACCTATCAGCTCTGAGGAGGACTTGGGGCCCAAAGAAGCACTAGGTATTTGGATTCAAAGTCTTTCAAGTTTTTCTCGAGTTAAATTCATCTGCTGGAGCCAAAGGCTTAGGATGTGATGAAGTTTCTAAAGCCTTTGGATCAGAACAGCTTGGATCTAATTATTGTCTGAAGATAAAAATTATGACTGTCAGATCAGAAAAACCTTAGGACCTTTTGAAGGGTCCTTGAATATTGAATTCCAGCAATGTTCTGAGAAAAATTTAGCAGCAAATATTTCAATATTAATTTACTTCTTATGTGCAAGTTCTGAACAACTGTGTGGTCGGATCTGATGACAGTTGGGTCGGACTTAGCTTCTGATACAGCTTTTGTCCTTTCTTTTCGGTTCTGAAGAAGCAGGGACTACAGAAGCTGAGAAACTAGACCCTCTGACATGTCTTTACATTTTTTTATAGGATTGAACCCCAGAAATGGCTTCGGAAAAAAAGACAGCAGTAAAGCCTTTAACATCAGCTTATTTTTTCATGTGAACAGAAACCTGGTAAAAAAGGTAAAGGGAAGGAGATTTGTTACTAGAAGTAAAGTAGAAAAGTCAATGAACTTCACTCCAGATTAAAACTGAACAAATAGTAATTCATTACAGTTAGAAAGGAAAAATAAGAAGAAATATCTTATTTTTCACCGAAAACATGGGAGCTGAAGATAACCACATCTGAACTCTAAAGCAGCAAATGAGATCTGAGGGATGTTAAGGTTGGTGCAATATGGGTAGGGAAGGAACTAGAGAGTTTGTTAGTGGCCACAAGCTAAAATAATGTCGGAGTCAGACCAGAGAATTGGATATGGACCCATATATGTACATTATAAGGAGGAAATACAAATGCTTGTCTGACAAAAAGTGCGCTGTGAAACAGAAGGAGATTCTGCTTCTTGTTCTTCTGGTAATAAAGACCACAGAAAGGCTGTGCAATCTAAACCTTTCCCAATTCAATGGAAAATGCTGGAGAGAAGGGAGCTAACTAGAATAATCGAGACTATGTTGGAAATGATGCAGAGTCAGGATATGGGAGATGGAGATGAACAGGAATAAAACCAGTAATTTGGATATTGCCAAATGTGGGATTACAAAGTAATAATTATATTTGTGAAATATGGCAGAATAACAAAATCTGGAAATTTTGGACTTTGTTGGACTTGTGGGGGACTCTACAGCATATGCCCTACTTCATGTCATTAATGTTCTGAAAAATACTGGGGAGAGGGGAAGAGGAAGGAGAAAGTTAACCGTAAACAAAACTATTTATTTTTCTTAATAGTACTATTTTTATAGTACATGATTTTCTTGGCATGCCATAAAAGTAAAGTGTTCTCAGTCATTTTAAGTGTAATGGGAACACTATTGTAAAGCAATGCTCTTTTTTTCCTTTTTTTTTTTTTTTTTTATTTCTTCCTTCTCTCTTTCTCCTTGTTCAGTTTTAAGAAATGTAGGCATTGCAATGCACAAAAAAAAAAAATAATAGAAAGTACAGTTTTGTACCTACCATAAATGTAGATGTCCGAACAGGAATGCATCTGCAGTCCTTACAAATGGGTTGTCCTGTCGTCAGGCAGCCCTTCGGTCGGCCGGATTCCAAAGTCTGGGTCTGGCCTCGGCTGGTGTCGCACTTCACCCGACGTCATAGCGGCAGTTCTTCGGGTATAAAGGCATCAGCCGACGCCATTTTCCTCAGTGTTTCTTGCCTCAGATGCCAGTTGCCCTCTTGGATAGCTAAATTTTGGATAAATGCCAATGTTTCCAAATAGTAGAAGGCAAACACAAAAAATAAGCATGTATGTACATATATACAAACAAATACACCATAAGAGATCCCCCCCCAGCTAGCTATTAGATGGGCAAATACCCTAGGAATACCACAGAGGGGAAGGAGGGTGGGTAATCCTGACTGCAGATGCATTCCTGTTCGGACATCTACATTTATGGTAGGTACAAAACTGTACTATGTCCTTCAAGGATGCATCTGCAGTCCTTACAAATGGGTAGAATACCATAGCCAAACTAGGGGAGGAGGAAAAAGAAATTATGGTGTAGTTAAGATCCCTTGCAAAACAGCAGTGGCAAACCCTGCTCGGGATCTAGAGTATAAAGGTAGGTTATAATGCTTGGCAAATGTATGCACGGAGGTCCAAGTAGCAGCCTCTATAATGTCCTTGGTAGCCACTCCTCGTAAGAAAGCTGTGGTAGTGGCTGCAGCCCTTGTAGAATGAGGCCTTATGTTCTGTGGAGTTTGCTTTCCATGGTAGGAGTAACAGAATCTGATGCAATTTCCTATCCACTTGGAGATTGTCTGTTTTGAAATTGCTTTTCCTTCCCTTCCTGTTGCATATGCTACCAGAAGCTGGTCAGTTTTCTATTGCCCTTGGTTCTGTCCAGGTAGTAGCGCAACTGTCTATGTACATCCAAAGTATGCAGCAGTCTTTCCCCCCTGTTCTGTGGATTGGGGAAGAAGGTAGGTAGGTGGATAGCCTGGTTTAAAGACACTCTGGATACCACCTTAGGCATAAATGTAGGATTTGTTCTCATGGACACTATCTTGATGGAAGATTAGGAAGGGTTGTACTGCCATTAAAGCCTGTAGCTCAGAAACCCTTCTTGCTGAGGTAATTGCCAGCAGAAAAGCAGTTTTCCAGGATAGGTGTTGAAGATCTGCTGTTGCTGCTGGTTGGAAAGGGGGGAGTGTCAATTGTTCTAGCACAAAGTTCAAGTCCCATGCTGGTAATGGTGGTTTCCTAGGAGGTTTTACATTTTTAATTCCTCTCAAACTGCCTGAGTAGAGGATGTGAGAAGACAGGGGGATCGAAGCTGTATTCTGCAGAAATAGTTGATGCATGTATCTTGATGGAGGAATAGGACAGGCCTGTATGGAAAAGCTCTGCCAAATACTCCAGGATGTTGGCAATGTCTACCTTTGACACATCTTTTCCCTTTTCAGTACTCCAAATGAGAAACCTTTTCCATTTCCCTGCATAGTTCCTTCTTGTTGAGGGTCTGCGGGCCTCAAGGATAATGTCTTTAACCCTTTGGGATAAATCTGGGTTAGTTGCTCTTATGTAATGTTCCAGGCAGTCAGCTGCAGCGTTTTCAGGTTTGGATGCAGGGTGTTGTAGTCGCTCTGAGTTAACAGCAAAGGAATCAGGGGTAGTGTCCACATTTTCCCCCGAGACATGCTCCTCAGTAATGGGTACCAATGTTGTCTTGGCCAGTCTGGAGCTATCAGAATGATCCTTGGACATTCCTCTTTGATTTTCAATAGCACCTTGTGCATCAAAGGAAGAGGTGGGAATGCATATGCTGTCAGGCCTTTCCAACTGAAGGATAGAGAGTCCACCTTCCAAGCAAGTGGGTGGTACGTCCTTGTGCAGAATTTCTTGAGCTGGTGACTGAGTGGGGATGCGAATAGGTCTATTTGTGGTAGTCCCCATTTCCTTGTGATGACCTTGAAGATGTCCGGGTGTAGCATCCATTCGTGAGCATCCGAGATAGTTCTGCTTAATATGTCTGCTAGGATGTTTTCTTTTCCCGGTACAAAAATTGCTTGTAACTGAATGTTGTAGCTCAGAGCCATATTCCATAGGTCCAGTGCCATCCGGCATAGAGGGTATGAATGAGTGCCTCCCTGTTTGTTGATGTACCACATGACTGTGGTGTTGTCTGTCCTTATCATCAACTGTCCTTCTTGGAGGAATGGTCTGAAATTCTGGATTGCTAGTTTTACTGCCAGCATTTCCTTTTGATTTATGTGCAGGTGCAGCTGATCTGGGGAGTCCATAAGCCTTGTATGCACTTGTCCAGCATGTGGGCCCCCCAACCGAGGTCTGAGACGTCCGTTGTGATGGTTTGGCTTGGTTGAATGCTGTGGAAGGGCAAACCTGGGTTTGACTGGCATGCCTGAGCCCACCATAGGAACTCTTGTTTTAGGCATGGGATTAGTGGTATTTCGGCTTCTAGGCTGTGCCTGTGTTGAGACCATAAATTCTTCAGGTACCACTGTAGCTTTCTCATATGCAGTCTGGCATGAGGGACCAGGATTATGCAGGATGTCATGAAGCCCAAGGCCTGCAGTACATTCCTTGCTGTTAGTTTGTTCTGCTTTGTTAATGCCAAGAAGTAGAGAGGAAGTTGTTCTTGTTTTTCTGCAGTTAGGAATGCCATCTGTTTTACTGTGTCCAATTCTGCACCTAAGAAGGTTATTCTTTGGGATGGTATCAGTCTTGACTTTTTTTATATTGACTGTATATCCCAGGGCTTGCAGTATGCAAATGACTCTTTGTAAGTCTTCTGTTAGCTTGTTTTTGTTGTCCGCTTGTATCAGGCAGTCATCCAGGTATGGATATATTTGGATTCCCTGAAGCCTGCAGTGAGAGATTACTGATGCCAGGCATTTCGTGAACACTCTGGGCACAGTAGATAAGCCAAAGGGCAATGCTGAGAATTGATAATGCTCTGATCCTGCAAGAAATCTGAGGTATCTTCTGCAATTTGGTCGTATGGGGACGTGCAGGTATGCCTCCTTGAGATCTAGAGTCACCAGCCAATATTCCTTGCCCAGCATGGGAAGAAGTTGCTGTAGGGTCAGCATTTTGAATTTTGGAACAATGATGAATGTGTTTAAAGCGGACAGGTCGAGAATAGGCCTCCAATTTTTCTCTTTTCTTGGTACCAGGAATAGTCTGGAGTAAAATCCTTTCCTTGTTCCATAGATGGTACCCTTTCCACAGCTCTCATCTTTGCTAATTGAGCTATTTGTTTTAGAGCTTCTGTCTTTTGATTTGGTGGTAGGTTTGGCATTCCTCTTTTTCCTGGTAAGGTATGGAAATTAAACCTGTAGCCTTGGTCTATAGTTTGCAAAATCCACTTGTCTCTTGTGATGTAGTGCCAGTTTTTTGAAAATAAGGCTAACTTTCCGCCTAAGGGTGCTGCTATTTGTTCCCTGGTAGGCGGTGCCAGAGCCAAGTCACTGTGATTGTCCTGTTGCAGTGGTAGTAGTTGTGTCTGTGCCTCGCTGGTTGTTGCCTTGCCACTGGCGTCCCCTGTAGGCACCTCCTCTGGATTGATTTCTGCCTCTTGAACGCCTGTTCCTGCCTCTCTGTGTTTTAGAGGAGTCTGGAAAGGACCAATTTTTGGAAGGCCAGTTCCTGCTAAACCTTGGAGGCTGAACCTGTAAGAAATCTTTCACTGTTTGTACAGATTTTGCCTTCTCTTCCATTTTCTTCAGTACCTGCTGAGCAGGAGAACCAAATAAACTGACCTTATCCATAGGAGCATCTAACAGTTTTGCTTTAACATGATCCGGCAAGACCTGTTCTTTCAACCATGCATGCCTTCTTATAACTGTGCCAGTCATGGCTGATCTAAAGGAAGCCTCCAGTGCATCATAGCCACATTTTAAAGAATGGTTACTAACCTGCTGAATGTTATGCACCATTTCTAGAACATATTTCTTATCTAAAGAATCATCAGAGGACAGTTTCTTAGTTAACTGATCAAGCATAAACTCCTGGTATTGGATCATATGAAACTGACAGTTCAATGCCCTAGCTGAGAGAGTAGCAGAGGTGTATACTTTTTTACCCCATCTCTAAGGACCTGGATTCCCTTTCAGAGGGGAGAGGGTTTTTAACTGAGGTCGAAGCTACTGCCTTAGGCCCCTGGGAGATAGTCTCGGGATCTGCAAAAGGAGCCTTGTATAAATGGTGATGTGTGTCCGGGACCCTGTAGAACCTATCGGGCTTAGCAGGGGCTGGAGGCAAAGTATCAGGAGCAGTGCAAGCATCATTAAATGCATCATCCACAACAGGAAGAACTGGAGGAATAGCTAAAGGCCTATGTTGTGGTAAATGCAAAAAAGTCCTAAGCCTTTTCCTTGAATCTGAGAAATCTTGCCCCTGCCATTGGAATTGCTCTCTCATGGCATGTAAGGTTTCCCCAAAGGAAAATTCCTCTGGTGGAGAGGCAGAAGGAATAGATTCCTCAGCATCGGAGTCTTCATAAGTTGAAAAGGAGCCTCTGGATGGTCTGTATTGTCTGTATCATCAGAAGAATCATCTGAGGACACTGGCTCAGGGGCTCTGCTCTAGGTCTCTTTTCTGGAGGAGGTTGAGAGGCCCTGTCTGGATGAGGTTGGGATCCCCTTATTAAAGAGATGAGATCCTCTGCCAGAGTGAGCATTTGGGAACTGGAACTGTGCCTGTGAGAGGGGGGCTTAACAGGCACAGACTTAGAAGTTTTGGCTGCTTTAGCCCTGGCAAAGGCCTTTATGGACATGGCTGCAGGCGGCCTAGCAGCACCACGTGCAGGGGTTGAAACATCCAAAGGGATGGTGTCCGATAATTCTTGTGAAACCACAGTAGCAGGTTGAATTTCAGAGGCCGATTCAACCAGGTTAGAAGGGGCCTCGGTAGTAGTCATGGATTCGGCTGAAGATAGAACCGTTTGCTCGGTTTCGGCCGAAACAGAGACACTCGCGGTTTGCTTAACCGCGGTTTCGGCCGAAACCGCGGACCGCGAGTGTCGGTCCTTTTCTTTGCGTTTCTTAACAACTTGTGAAGTCGGAGGATCCGACGGCATTATGTACGCAAAATCTGAGCCGAAAAACTGTTCAGCAAACTCCGACCGACGTCTAAGCGTCCGTCGGTTGAAAGAAGCACAGGCTAAACAAGCTGCTACGTCGTGGTCTGGGCCTAAACAAGGTAAGCAGTAAGAGTGGAAATCTTTATGAGGTATTTGTTTCCCACAAGTTAAACAGTTATTCACTTTTTCTGACATCGGCTGAGGCAAGAAAGAGTCCCCAACGGGGTACTTAGCTTTTTAGAAGTCTTCGAAGTAGTATTCGGTAGTAGTAATCTCTGGATCTGACCGACCGGCACTTGCGAACAGCTTCTGCTTCGGGCGCCACGTGGCAAGAAAGACTGAGGAAAATGGTGTCGGCTGATGCCTTTATACCCGAAGAACTGCAGCTATGACGTCGGGTGAAGTGCGACACCAGCCGAGGCCAGACCCAGACTTTGGAATCCGGCCGACCGAAGGGCTGCCTGACGACAGGACAACCCATTTGTAAGGACTGCAGATGTATCCTTGAAGGACATCAAAAGAAATGTTTGGTTAAAAAAGCATGAGAAAAGAAAATATGATGTGCTTTTTCTCATTCTTGCATGGAGGATTGACTGGATTAAGGCCCTTACCTTGATCTAGTAACAATTTTTAAGAGAAAGCAAGTAAACAAGAAAGAATATTTAATATTATAAGGCTTTTTTTCTAGCAAATAATGTATGCTTAGTAGCAGTTCTGAATATGGTCCTCATGTCTTCATGGACACGATCTGAAAGAGAGAAACTGGTTAAGAGATTACATTCTCTGAAAACATTCAGTTGTTTTCCCAGTAGAGAGAGTTATAAAAGCTAAGAAACTGGCTAGAAGATAATGTTGTCTGAAAGCACTCAAGTGTTTTCTCAGCTGCGATAGCTATAAAGATAAGACAAAAACAGAAAGTACTTTGTAGATGCACAGGCTTTTGGTGGGTCTTGACGCAGTGAAAGCATTTAACAGAGTAAGCTGGCACTTTATGAGAAGGGCAACTCTGATAACATTACAAGGTTGATATGATGATATATGAGGAGAAAATTAAAATGGGTGGGTTACTCTCTGATAATTTCTTCTTCAGCAGAGGAAACAGGCAGGGGATGTCCTCTTTCCCCTTTGTTAGTTACATTTACATTATATTTAGAACCATTATCAAAGAGAATAAGGGACTCACAAATTCAAGGATATAACTGCTATGGTAGTCAAGAAAAGCCAGTTCTGTTTGCAGATGATATTTTATAAACGATAAAACCAGAAAAGGGCATTACGGTGTTGTGGAACATTCTGAGACATTTTCAATTCTTTTTGAGATACAAAATTAATGAAGCTAAAAACAAAAGGCAACAGTCGTAAATAATGTACCCACACACTAATTGGTTTAGCAATATCCATATTTATCGGGACATAATAAAGTTATTTTGGAGTATGGATTAAAAATGATTCCAGTGCAGCAGCTAAGGATATACAGGAAAAGACTAAACAAAAAAATAATACAAAAATTGAGAAATCGGAAGCTCTGTTATATGGATATGGATAGTAAGATACAAGCAGTTAAAATGTTTTTAGTCCATTGCTGCTATACAAAAGTCAGACATATTTTTATCAACCGGAGGTGAAGTTGAGGATAGCAATTAAAAAAGAGCTGAAGGATTTTATCTGGGAGGGGAAGGTGGCAAGAGTCAAGTGGTATAAGCTGATTCTTCCAATAGAACAACAGGACTGAGATTACCTGATTTGAAAGGGTATTTCAGAGCTACACAGTTAAGGCTCCTATACATAGTAAGCAGAAACCTACAACTCCAAGTGGAAAGGGATGATGAAATGAGGTGAGGGATGGGGGGGGGGTTCAAGAAACAAGGAAAGACTAGGATTTTGGATGCAGGCCTTTATGGAGAATAACTATAATCATACAGAATATTACCTTCATAAAGTAGCAGAAAGTACTCTAAGAACTAAGCCATCATGGGAATGGAGAAAAGAGATTGCGCTGATAAGGATGACTTCACTTAGGGATACAGACAATAGACAAGAGGGGACAGGAATTTATTTAAGAAAACTGCCAAAGGAATCAAGGTATTGGGAGCAAGTCACTAGAGAGGGAAAGGTAAGAGACTGGGAAGATGCCAAAATTTAATTTGAACTGCAGGTTAGAGATTGCCTTCCCTATCAAAGACTGATATCAGAGTATAGGCAAACAGAAAGAAATAAGGAGTCCTAAATGAAAGACCAGCATTGGCAGAGTTTTTAACAGAACCTAGAATAGAAGCTGCGGTTAAAAAAGGAATAATTAGTACAGCATATAAAATACTGCATGGTAACTATAAGAATCAATCAGAGGAGGTTAGAAAGGATTGGGAAGAGAGACTGGATAAGCAATTCACAAAGAAACAATGTGCATCTCCCAAATAAGCAACACAATCTAGAAGGTTTAGGATTTTTGCTTGGAAATGTTTACATAGATATTTACATACTCTAAGTAGACTCCAGAAAAATTTTCCTCAGGTAGACAGCAAATGTTGGAAGTGTGACTGGGAAGAAAAAGGTAATTTCTGTGAGTTCAATGAGTAGACAGACTTTAAAGATTCCCTGCACACTACTCTATCAGAGATACTGGGTGAGCAAACTGGTGTAAATACGTAAATGATTCTTCTGAGCTATGATACATAATCGGAATTGCCCCGTGGAGTCTAATAATGGTGGCTGCCAAAAAAGCAATTAGTAGAAAATGGAAATCAAAGTCTAAGCCAACTGTACTAGAAATAATGAATATAGTAACAGAGATAAAACAACTGGAATTGAGATCTTTAGAAAAGGACAGGAGCAAATTATATAGAAAAAAAATGGAAATTCTGGGAACAATACATACAGGGGAGGAATGAAGTTTAAAAGAAGGCTGGATTTGAATGAGCTATGAAATGTCTGACTGAGAACAAATGGGTAGACTATAAGTGATGCATAATGTATGCAACTGTAATTATGTCAATATGGTTTGTGATGTAAAATGCTTGCAACTAAGATTATGTCGATATTGTTTGTTCTCATTTATATACATGTATGAATACCTATGTTATAAGTGATAATTTAATAGATTGTTGTTGAAAACAAAAAGAAAATAACTATACTTTGTGTTTCTATTGCATTTTTTAAACTGCACTGTGTCTGATTTCCACATTACTTCTGCCTTTTTACTGCTGTGACTGCATTATTTTCTGCACTTGCTTTCAACTGTATTATTAGCCTAGATAGCATTGTCTAGATTCAGATCTGATGAATCTTGCCTGCTTTTGTTACACTTGAGAACAAATCCAGCCATCTTACATTAAGAGGGGTTTACCTGCACCCTTTTGGCAGAAGAGGTAAATCCAGCCTTGTCTATACTGGGGATTGCTGGAGGAAGTTTCATTGTGTGCATTCCTGTTGGTAGTTCAGCTTAAAAGTGATTAATTTCACCTGTACCTAAGGGTCATGTTTGTGTGTTGCTACGCACTAGACAACAGGGGTTAGTGGTGCCCTGTTTAGACGCAAATGCCTTGAAATAGGATTTCTCCCTAGACATCTGTCAGTGGGTTCCTCCCAAGTTTCCCTGCTGCACTATGGGAAACTTAGTTGTGCACAGAGCAGCACTGCCACACCTACCAGCCGCAGCCTTCAATTGAACCACTATTAGTCCTAGCAAAAAAACTGGTCAAACTACCCCACTCCCTTCCTTATTAGCACAGTAAATACCTGCTACAATGGATAGCCAGTTTTCCATCATTTCTCCAGCCAGCCTGATTTACTGGGAATACTCAGGCAATGTAGTAATTATCTCATGTACACTGACAACCATGTACTCCTACAACTAACAAATACCGTGTGGGAGACATGCAAGTACACTATAAAACTGAAATCACTTCTTCCACCTAACAACAAACTGGATACCGAACTGGTTGCCAGTACACACTCTTCACTTCTTGCACAAAATAAAGACATGACATATAGACCCACATATGTGGAGGTACTCAATGAAAGTCTACCAAAAGATCATAGACCTCCAAAATGTAGATAATGTGCACACACTGCTATGCAAAAAAGCACTACACATATTAACACACACAACTGTGTCTCAGCGAATAAGTCCTCATGGCAAAAACACCTCTAAGCATAATGCTCCGGTCATAGGTGATTCCATAATGAGATGCACAGATGTTCCCCTCACATGCTGGACAAAGAGTAGGTCACAGTCAGCTGCCTGCCAGGTGTCAGGATCCGTCACATCACGCATGCACTCAAGTACCACAATGAATGTCATAGTTCATGCTGGGGTGAATGACTTGTGATGTACCTCTCTGGACTATACGAAGAGACACATGACTGAATTCTCAAGATTGAGTGTCCCAGGCAGGAATGATCTTAGCCTTAAGCAGCATTCTACCCTCACCCAGGATGATGCCACAATATAAACAAAAAAGTGTTGACTTCAACAACTTGCTTAGTTTCTGGTGTCAGTCCAAAGGGATCCAGTATCTGTCAGCCTGGGACGACATGGTCGGCAGGCCACGGTGCTTTGCCAGAGATGGTCTGTACCTGCCTCCCCTAGGCTTTCAGATATTGGCAAAGGCACTTGCCTCCCCCATAGTGCCTTTTTAAGGCAATGTCAAAACAACAAAATTTCACACATAAAATCCACTTGAGGCAAACTCAAGGTTCTGCTGCTTAATCCTATGAGTCTAAGCATGAAGCTGCACTCCGTGGAAGCACTCCTCCCCTTGTAAGATACTCATGTATGTGCAGTCACTGAGCCATGGTTCACAGCCATGCAATGCTGTATTGCCTACCACGTGTTTAGACCTCAAAATGAGCATGAAAGAACCAAAAGTCGAAGTGTATCCATCTTCATTAAAACCAAGTACAGGTTGAAACTGGGCAAACAGTACGATTCTCTTGAACTACTCCATGTCCAATTAACTACAGGCAAAATACTCTACCACAGCACTGTCAGCTGCAAGTCCCCCACCATGAACCAAGAAAAGCACACTGCCAAACTGCACTTACTGGAATCACTCGCTATACAAGCCCAACACCTTAGTCATGGGTGATTTACACTAACCTTCCATCAACTGGGAGACATACATGAGCACAAACACGCTTGCCCAAAGGTTCCTGGACTTAAATGATCTGGAACAGATCGTCTGCACTCTCACAAGGGGCTCAACTGTCCTACACACACTACTCACCAACATGGGAGTCACTGCACTCCCCCCATTGTATGCCTTCCCTGGTAATGTTAGATCATAAAAATATCTCACTCAAACTACTGGACCTGACACCCCCACAGGAGATAAAGTAAAAACATTTTTCAAACCAAACTACAGACTACTAAGTGATGGCATAAAAAGTTTTATACCCCCTGCATTCACAGACAACAATGACTCCAATGCGAAGGTTTACTCATTTGCCCTGTATAAACACTTAAGCAAATGCACAGACTCTGCTTTACCTGTCTATCCGTATCAAAACCACATCCTCCCAAAAAAAAAAAAAAGCCACCCTGGTGGACCTCAAGTATAAAAAGGTTATACAACAAAAGGAAGAAACTGACATACAAGTATAAGAGGGAACTGATTCAGCAGAGGAAAAATTTCCTCCAAGGGAATGCCCAGCTATGTGCTGAACTGGTAGTGGATGGTACCACTCATAAAACACTAGTGGAAATTGCCAACTTGCTAGCTGACAGATTTAGCACAAACTTCAACCCCTGGCCCCACCAGCCATACTCCAAAGCATACGGGACGCAAGTCCTTTGCCAAGTATCTCTAGAAATCAGGTCATATCTGCATATTCCAAGGCTAAAAACACAGCCACAATGAGACCAGATAACATCCCAGGTTGCTTACTAAGCAATCTAAAACAGGACCTAGTGCACCCAGTTAGCATTCCCTTTAACCATAGCCTGAGAACTAGCTTTCTTCCAGCAGAGCAGAAAAAGTACAGTTGTGTACATTTACCATAAATGTAGATATTCGAGTGTATTCACTGTTGCTGTCATCACATTTGGGTTATCCCTGCCACGGTAGCCCACGGTGGGCCCGAATACTGGACACTTAATATTTCTGCATTGGTTGCTGTCGCTTGAGGACTGATGTCAGGTAGTCAGTATTAAAAAGTAAGGCAGCCGACGCCATTACATCAGTTTTTATTGCCCTAACCTGTCAGGAGGCCTTAAAGTAGGACGCCAGGGTCTGGTGGAAGAATGCCACCAGTGAAAAATAAATACCAAAATGTCCCTTCTAAGGAATGAAAAAGAATAAAAGGGGGCGGAAGGAGGGAATCCAGGACTGCAACAGTGAATACACTTGAACATCTACATTTATGGTAAGTGTACACAAAGTACAGTTGTGTACACTTACCACAAATGTAGATGTTAGAGTGTATTAACTGTTGCAGTCATCTCATTTGGGTTATCTGCTTGCAATAGCCCTCAGTCGGCCTGATTAACGAAGTCTTGGGTCCTGCGTTGGTTGCTGTCTCTTCTTCCGTGAAGTCAGGTAGTCAGGGGTATAAAACATGCAGCCAACGCCATTACATCAGTTTTTCCTTAATGGGAAGCAATTATACATATATATATATATATATATATATATATATATACATATATACATATATATATATATATATATATATATACATATATATATATATATATATATATTTATACATACACACATATATATATATGTGTATATATATATATATATATATATATATATCTATATATATATATATATATATCTATATATATACACACACACACACATATATATATATATATATATATATATATATATATGTATATATGTATAAAGAAAAGTACAGTTTTGTACCTACCATAAATGTAGATGTCCGATAGGTATGCATCTGCAGTCATCACATATGGGTTGTCCTGCCTCAGGCAGCCCTTCGGTCATCCGGATTCCAAAGTCTGGGTCTGGCCTCGGCTGATGTCGCACTTTCCCCGACGTCAGAGCGGTTTTTTAACCCATATAAATATATTTGCACTATATTTAAATTTATTTTTAGAATATTTATATATGATATTTATCACATTTCATTATCATTATTTTTTGTATCCATTTTATATACAGTTTTTATATATATACCTACAAGCTTACATACATATTCATTTATTTATTCACTTATTTATTTATTTATTCATACGATGTTTTGATAATAAGTTTTATATTTGTACATATATTTAATACTTAATTTAATTGTATTTTAGCATATAAATACTGAAATTAATTTTAAGCTTTTGAGGCATACAAAATATAGCGATATTAATGCATTTTAAAAGAACTGCACAGCTTCAAAAGTTCTCCAATTGATTTAAATCCTGAAGTTTTTACATATAAATAAATATTTAGCGTGGTTACACTTTATAAGACACCTCAGAACTAAGAAATGCCAATATAGCCTTTGATGAACTATTGAACATGTCTGCATCTATAGCTTTATACTTTGTTTAAGAGCTAGTTATTATGCTGCAATGTTCATTGAAACAAGTTTTCTCTGAAGCTTTACGTAAAATAAAATATATGCTATTATTTCTATTTATTAAACCTATATATATTTTTAACTTTGACATGATTTTTTTGATATATATATGATGTTTCATTTTGATTGTTTTTAACTATTGAGTCACTTAGTTTATAAATGCAGCTTCCATTTTAAATACTGAATGTTTCAGCCCAGTTTTTAAATGTGTTTTAAATGTGTTTTTTCTGTGGCTAATTGATTAATTTAATTCATCTGCTGATAGGCTAAGCCTCCCTATAAATTCATTGATGTTAACATTTTCAAACTGTCTGATGAAGCGTATGGTAGCATACGCGAAAGCGCTTACCTTCTGTTCTATTTTAACAATAAAAAGTCAAAAATTGTTACGTGGCAGAGTCGGAAGTTTTTATTATATATTTTTTTACTTAGCGTCTGGGGTATAAAAGAATCAGCCGACGCCATTTTCCTCAGTTTTTCTTGCCCCAGATGCCAGGTGCCCTCTAAGGAAGGCTAAAATTTGGAGATATGCATTTTAAAAACAAATCCAAACATGCACAGTACTATAAAAACAAATACACCATAACAGATCCCCCCAGCTAGCTATAAGAGGGGTAAGTACCCAAGAAGTATACCACAGAGGGGAAGGAGGGAGGGTAAACCTGACTGCAGATGCATACCTATCGGACATCTACATTTATGGTAGGTACAAAACTGTACTATGTCCTTCAAGGATGCATCTGCAGTCATCACATATGGGTAGAATACCATAGCCAATCTAGGGGTGGAGGTACTAAGTAAAGGATGGTGTAGCTAAGATACCCTGCAGGACTGCCGTAGCAAAGCCTGCTCTGGATCTGGAGTATAAAGGTAAATTGTAATGCTTGGCAAATGTATGCACGGAGCTCCATGTAGCAGCTTCTAAAATGTCCTTGGTAGCCACCCCTCTTAGGAAGGCTGTGGTGGTGGCTGTGGCTCTCGTGGAATGAGGTCTAATATTAGCTGGCACAGTTTTTCCATGAAAGGAGTAACAAAAACGAATGCAATTCCCTATCCATTTTGAAATTGTCTGTTTGGAAATTGCTTTTCCTTGTGCCCCAGCAGCATATGCTACAAACAGCTGGTCAGTCTTTCTGTAACTTTTAGTTCTGTCCAAGTAGTAGCGCAACTGTCTGTGTATATCCAGGGTGTGCAGAAGTTTCTCCCCTTTATTTTGTGGTTGTGGGAAGAATGTAGGCAAGTGAATAGCTTGGTTGAAAGATACCCTGGATACTACCTTTGGCATAAATGTAGGACTGGTTCTCAATGAAACTCTGTACTGATGAAAGATAAGAAATGGCTGTACTGCCATTAGGGCTTGTAACTCAGATACTCTTCTTGCTGAGGTTATGGCCAGAAAGAAGGCAGTTTTCCAAGACAGAAACTGTAGATCTGCAGATGCTGCTGGTTCAAAGGGAGGAAGTGTTAGTTTTTCCAACAAGAAGTTAAGGTCCCAAGGTAGGTAGAGGTAGTTTCCTTGGAGGATTGATGTTTTTGATTCCTCTTAGAAACTGTCTCAGGAGAGGATGAGAGAAGACAGGTGGATCGACATTGTATTCTGCTGAAATTGCTGAGGCATGTATCTTAATGGAAGAATAAGACAGGCCGTTGTGGAACAATTCTGCCAAATATTCAAGTATATGTGCCATGTTCATCACTGTCGCATCTAGGCCCTTTGTTGTGTTCCAAGTGTGAAACCTTTTCCATTTTGCTGAGTATGCCTTCCTTGTGGAAGGCCGGTGAGCTTCCATAATAATATCCTTCACTCTCTGGGATAGCTTATCCTGAGGAGGAGTCATGGTATTTTCCAGGCAGTTAGCTGCAAGGTTTTCAGGTTGGAATGCAGAGTCTTGAAATTGTGCTGTGTCAGTAGAAGTGGCCATAGGGGGAGAGGCCACGGTTTCGTCTGTGACATGCTCTTTAACAGTGGGTACACCAGTGCTGTCTTGGCCAGTTTGGAGCTATCAGAATCACTCTGGGCTGCTCTGTCCTGATCTTCAGTAAGACCTTGGTAATTAATGGGAGAGGTGGAAAAGCATACACTGTTAGAGCTTTCCAGCTGAAAGAGAGAGCGTCCACTTTCCATGCTTGTGGGTGGTATATCCTTGAGCAGAATTTCTTCAGTTGATGATTGTGGGGGGAGGCGAACAGATCTATTTCCGGCCTTCCCCATGATCGTGTTATGAGTAAGAAGATGTCTGGGTGCAGCATCCATTCGTGTGCATCCATGGTATTTCTGCTTAAGCTGTCTGCCAGTATATTGTCTTTCCCTGGTACGAACTGGGACTGGAGCTGTATATTGAGTTTCAAGGAAAGTTGCCATAGATTCATTGCCAGTCTGCAAAGAGGGTAGGGAATGGGTGCCTCCTTGCTTGTTTATGTACCACATAACTGTGGTGTTGTCTGTCCTTATGAGTAGGTGGCCTTGATGAAGAAAATGTTTGAAGGCCTCGATTGCGTGTATCACTGCCAGCATTTCCTTTTGGTTTATGTGCATGCGGAGCTCTCTTTGTGACCATAGCCCTTGGATACATCTGCCCTCCATGTGTGCTCCCCAACCTTGGTCTGAAGCGTCCGTAGTGATGGTTGGGTTGGCTCTTGGCTTGCTGAAGGGCAACCCACTGTTCGACTGTCAGGCTTGAGCCCACCACAGAAATTCCTTTTGAAGGCATGGAATGAGTGGGATCAAAGCTTCTAAGCTGTGACTGTGCTGAGTCCATAAACTCCTTAGGTACCATTGTAATTTTCTCATATGCAGCCTTGCTTGTGGAATCAGAAGAATGCAAGATGCCATGTAACCCAAGGCCTGCAGGATTTTCCTTGCAGTCAGCTGAGTTTGTCTTGACAGATTCTTGAAGTAATCCGGTAGTTGTTTTTGTTTTTCTTCTGTGAGAAAGGCCATTTGGGTGGTTGTGTCTAGATCCGCACCCAGAAAAGTTATTCTTTGGGATGGAACAAGTCTTGATTTGTGGATGTTGACTGTATATCCCAAGACCTGCAGTAGGTGGATGACATAATCCAAGTCCTTTAACAAAGTTTGCTTGCTGTCCGCTTGTATAAGGCAGTCGTCCAGATATGGGTAAATTTGAATCCCCTGAAGTCTGCAGTGTGCAATTACTGATGCCAGGCATTTCGTGAATACTCTGGGCGCAGTAGATAAGCCAAAGGGCAATGCTGAGAATTGATAATGCTCTGACCCTGCAAGAAATCTGAGGTGTCTTCTGCAACTTTGTCTGATAGGGACATGCAGGTATGCCTCCTTGAGGTCTAGAGTCACCAGCCAAGACCCCTTGCCCAGCATGGGAGGGAGTTGCTGTAGAGTCAGCATTCTGAATTTTGGCACAATGAGGTAAGTATTCAGTGCGGACAAGTCGAGAATAGGCCTCCATTGATTTTCTTTTCTTGGAACAAGGAAAAATTTGGAGTAAAATACTTGGCCTTGTTCTGAAAGAGGTACCTTTTCTTTAGCTTTCATTTGTATTAAGTTGGAAATTTGTTTCAAAGCCTCTGCCCTCTGATTTGGTGGCAGGTCTGGCATGCCTTTTCTTTTTGGCAATGTGTGGAAATGGAACCTGTATCCTTTGTCTATTATTTGCAGTGTCCATGTGTCCCTTGTAATGCTGTGCCAATTTTTTGAAAATAAAGAAAGCTTTCCGCCCAAAGGTGCTTCTAATTGAGCCCTGGTCGGCGGAGTCCAAACAAAATCATTGAGTCTGACCTGGTGTAGCAGTTGTAGTTCCTGCACTACATCTCTGGTTGGGAGGCTGCCATTGACGGCCTCTGTAGGAGCCTCTAGCTTGCCCTCTACCTCTGGCACGCCTATTTCTGCCTCTCTGAGATCTGTCTGAGTCCGGAAAGGACCAATTCTTAGTAGGCCAATTTCTGCTGAATCTCGGTGGTTGGACTTGCAGAAAGTCTTTGACTGTTTGCACAGATTTTGCCTTTTCCTCAAATTTCTTTAAGACCTCTTGAGCCGAGGAACCAAATAATTTTTGCTTTTCCATAGGAGCATCCAAAAGCTTAGCTTTAACATGGTCTGGCAGAGATTGTTCCTTCAGCCAGGCATGCCTACGTATGACTGCACCTGTCATAGCTGACCTACATGAAGCTTCCAATGCATCATAACCGCACTGCAAGAAATGGTTACTAACCTGCTGGGAGTTGTGTACCAGATCCTGAAGGGATTTGCGATCATGGGGTTCAGAAGAAGACAGTTTCTTATGCAATTCATCTAACAAATACTCTTGGTACTGTATCATATGAAATTGTAATTTAATGCCCTCATGGAAAGAGTTGCAGAAGTATACACTTTCTTACCCCATCTCTCTAAAGCTCGGGACTCCCTTTCAGAGGGTAGAGGATTTCTAGCAGTGGCAGCTGCAACCCCTTTTGGGCCCTGGGAAATAGTTTCTGGATCAGCAGAGTGGGCCTTGTATAGGTGTAGATGTGAGTCCGGGATCCTGTAGTACCTATCAGGTTTGGCAGGAGCCGGAGGGAGAGAGTCAGGGGCTGTACTAGCATCAGAGTACACATCATCAATGACATTCAAAACAGGAGGTATAGCTAAAGGCCTATGCTGAGGTAAATGTAAAAAGGTCCTTAATCTCTTTCTAGAATCAGAGAATTCCTGACCCTGCCATTGAAAATGTTCTCTCATAGAGTGTAATGTCTCTCCAAAGGAAAACTCTTCAGGAGGGGAGGCCGAGGGAATAGATTCTTCAGCATCAGAATCCTCGTAGGCCGAATAAGCCGCCTCCTGGTGGTCTGACAGAGTAGAGCCATCAGTGGACTCATCTGAGGAGTGGGGGTCAGAGGGCTCAACCCTGGGCCTTTTGTCTGGAGGTGGTTGAGAGCCCCTGTCCGGATGAGGTTGAGAACCTCTAATTAAGGAGATAAGATCCTCTGCTAAGCTAAGAATCTGTGAGCCCGTAGAGGGTCTCTGAGAGGTAACCTTGGGAGGCAAAGCTTTAGAAAGTTTAGCAGCTTTAGCCCTAGAGAAAGCCTTAATGGACATGGATGCAGTAGGTCTGGCTGCACCACGTGCAGGAGTAGACTTGTCTAAAGGAATGGTGTCGGAAGGTTCCTGGACACCAGTTTCAGTAGGTAATTCAATAACCGACTCGGCCGGGGCCGAGGTAGTCGGTTGTGCGGTTTCAGTAATCGGAAGTACCAAGGACTCGGTTTCAGTCGAGACCGAGACACTTGCGGTAGGCCTGACCGTGGTTTCAGCCGAAACCGCGGCCCGCGTGTGGCGATCCTTGTCCTTCCGTTTCTTAACTAAATGCGAAGTCAGAGTCTCCGACGGCATCTTGTAAGCAAAACTAGCCCCAAAGAATTCCTCTGCAAACTCCGACCGACGTCTAAGAGTGCGTCGGTTGAAGGAAGCACAGGCTGAACAGGCTGAGACGTCGTGGTCTAGGCCTAGGCAGGGGAGGCAGTAAGAGTGGAAATCCTTATGAGGTATTTGTTTCCCACAAGTGAAACAATTATTAACTTTATCTGACATCGGCTGAGGCAAGAAAGAGTCCCCAACGGGGTACTTAGCTTTTTCGAAGTCTTCGGTAGCTGAATCACAGGAGCTGGCCGACTGGCACTTGCGAACTGCTTCTGCTTCGGGCACCACGCGGCAAGAAAGACTGAGGAAAATGGCTTCGGCTGATGCTTTTATACCCCAGACGCTCTGACGTCGGGGAAAGTGAGACATCAGCCGAGGCCAGACCCAGACTTTGGAATCCGGCCGACCGAAGGGCTGCCTGAGGCAGGACAACCCATATGTGATGACTGCAGATGCATCCTTGAAGGACATTACAATTATTTACTTTTATGGACATTGGTTTAGAGCAAGAAAAAGTTTCCCCAACGGGGTACTTAGCTTTAGTTGAAGACTTCGGTTCTGAAACTCGAAAATGAAAATTTCAGGAGTCGGCCGACCGGCACTTCTGAAAGGCTTCTGCTTCAGGCACCGCACGAAAAGAAAAACTGATGTAATGGCGTCGGCTATATGTTTTATACCCCTGACTACCTGACATCATGGAAGAAGAAACAGCAACCGACGCAGGACCCAAGACTTTGTTAATTAGGACAACTGAGGGCTACTGCAAGCAGATAACCCAAATGTGATGACTGCAACAGTGAAACACGAAGAACATCTGTACTATGTTCTTCATGTTTCACTGTTGCAGTCATCACATTTGGGTATACTCCCAAAGCTGAGGAAATGGGTGGAGGCAGTCAAGGAAACTAGGGACTGGCTAGACTGCAGTGGAAAACCCTGCCCTGGATTTCGAGAAGAGAGGCAGGTGGTAATGCTTGGTAAAAGTGTGAACCAATGTCCAGGTGGCAGCTTCAAGGATGTCCCTGGTGGGGACTCCTCTTGGGAAAGCTGCAGAGGTGGAGGCTGCTCTGGTGGAGTGTGTCCTGACCCCCTTGGGGGAAGGCTTTCCATGCTGTTTATAACAGAAATGGATGCAATGTGCTATCCATTTGGAAATGGTTTGCCTGGAGATGGCTTTGCCTTCTGCCCCTGTAGCAAAGCTAACCAGCATTTGATCAGACTTTCTGAAGGATTTACTGCTATCCAGATAGAATCTGAGCGGTCTGTGCACATCTAGAGTGAATAATCCTTTCCCCCTTGTTCTGGGTATTAGGAAAGAAGGTGGGCAGATGAATGGATTGGTTGAGAGCCACATTGGACACCACCGTGGGCATGAAGAATGGGTTAGTTCTGAGGGATACCCTGTCTGCATGGAAGATGAAGAAGGGTTCCACAGCCATGAGTGCTTGCAGTTCAGAGACTCTTCTGGCTGAAGTGACGGCCAGAAGAAAAGCTGTCTTCCAGGAGAGAAATTTTAGCTCTGCAGAAGAAGCTGGTTCGAAAGGAGGCAGGGTGAGCTTTTCCAAGGCAAAGTTAAGGTCCCCAGCTGGCATTGGTACCCTTTCTGGGGGGGCTTCAAGTTGCTAGCCCCTCTGAGGAACTGTCTGATCAAAGGGTGTGAGAAAAGGGGCTGCTCAATGGGAAAATGAGCAGAAATTGCAGAGGCATGAATTTTATAGAGGAGAAAGACAGACCATTGTGTAGTAGGTTAGCTAAGTAATCCAGGATGAGAGGGATGGAGGGCTGTGCCGTATTGGCTCCCTTAGCCTGGATCCAGGTGCAGAACCTTTTCCATTTACCTGCATAAGATTTTCTGGTGCTAGGATGTATGGCCTACCGGATAACATCCAGAACCTGTTTACTTAGAATGGTAGATTGGTTCGGGATTATGGAATAAGCCAAGCTGCCAAATTGAGTGTCTGCAATTTGGGATGCATGAATTCCCCTTCCATCTGGGTCAGTACGTTTGGAACCGGAGGAAGATACCATGAAGGCAGTGGGGACAGGCTGCGCAGCAAGGTGTACTCCACTGTTGTTGGGGACAGTCTGGAGCTACAAGAATGGTCCTTGGTTTTTCCTCCCTTATTTTGAGCAGTAACCCTTGGGATGAAAGGTAGGGTAGGAAAGGCATAGACCGATAGACTGACCCAGGGAAAGGACAGGGCATCCACTTTCCAAGCTATGCAGTGATACTCCCTGGTGCAGAATTTTCTGAGCTGATGGTTGGTGTGGGAGGCAAAGAGGTCGACCTTTGGGGTTCCCCATTTCTGAGTTATTAGGATGAAGGTACTTCTGTTGAGTTGCCACTCGTGTGGGTCCAGAAGGTTTCTGCTTAATAGGTCTGTCAGAGTTGGGAGAACCTGGTAGGAATTGTGCTAACAGGTGTAGTTTGCATGGAAGAGGCTGTGAGCCAAAGGGTCATGGCCAGCCAACATAGAGGGTAGGAGCGAGTCCCTCCCTGCTTGTTGATGTACATCTCAGTGGTGTTGTCTGTTTTGATCAGGGGAACACCTGGAGAGAGAAGGGGTTTGAAAGTTATCAAGGCATGCTGCATAGCCATCTCTTTTTGATTGATGTGCAGAGGGATTTCCTGAGGGCTCCATTGACCCTGTATGCACCTGCTGTCCAGGTCTGCATCCCAAGCGTAGTCTGATGCATCTGTGGTGAGGGTCTGGGTGGCACGCGGTGGGGAGAAGGGCAGTCCTTTGTTGTGGAATCATGTTGTTACCCACCAAAGAAACTGCTTTCTGAGGCAAGGAACTATAGGTAGAAGAGTTTCCAGGTCTTGAGAGTGTTGACACTAAAGGCTGTTTAGGTACCAGTGAAGTTTATTCATGTGCAGTCTGGCACATGGAATTAATAGTATACAAGATGCCATGAACCCCAGAGCTTGCAGGATCTTCCTTGCAGATAGCTGGGGCCTGATGGCTAGTTGAGAGAAGTAGGTTGTTAGGAAAATGTGTTTCGCTGGTGTAAGGAATGCCATCTGGGAAGCCGTGTCCAGACTTGCTCCCAGGAAGATTATCCTTTGGGTGGGCACCTGTTTGGATTTCTTTTCGATGATTGTATATCCTAGGGAGGTTAGCAGGAAGATTATCCTTTGGGTGGGTATCTGTTTGGATTTCTTTTCGCTGATTGTGTATTCTAGGCAGGTTAGTAGTGTCTTTACAAAGGTCAGGTGCTTGAGCAGCTTTTCCTGGATGTCTGCCTGAATAAGGCAGTCGTCTAAGTATGGGTAAATCTGAATATTTCTTTGCCTGGAAAATGCAACGGCCGGAGCCAGACATTTTGTAAAAACTCTGGGAGCAGCAGATAAGCCAAAGGGCATGGAAGTAGAATTTGTATCCCTGAGACACAATGTTCAGAACCCATTGGTCCTTTGTTATGGTGGCTCAGGTGCTTGAAAGAAATGAGAGTTTTCCTCCTAGGGGCAAGTGAAGGTGGGCCGAGGGGGGGAGGGAGGAGGTGAGTCACTGGGTTCTTACCATAAGGGGGTGGCTTAGAACTCTCTGGTTTTGAAGTGGAGGTAGTCCACTGCTTAGATCTCTGCATTCCCTGAGGCTGCTGTCAGGGTGGTCTGTTTCCATGGGGCCTAGGCTGGGCTGGTTTACTCGGAGCAGGAAAGGACCAGTGCCTGGAGGGACAATGCCTGATGAACCTAGGGGGCTGGACATTTAAGAAATCTTTAACTGTTTGCATAGATTTGCTTTTTCTTCCACCTTTTTTAAGACCTCTTCTGCCTTAGTGCCAAATAAGTTATCTTTATGCAAGGGTGCATCCAACAATTTAGATTTCACATGGTCTGCCAGGGGTTATTCCTTAAGCCATGCATGTCTTCTAATGACAGATCCAGTGACTGCTGCCCTGCAAGAAGCCTCTAGGGTGTCAAAACCACAGTGCAAAGTGTGTTTAGTTACTTGGCTTGCAGAATGCATTAAGTCTTGTAAATCTTTAGATTCTGCCCAAGTAGGAAGGGAAGACATTTTTTGTTTAACGAGTTCCAGAGTATGTTGCTGAAATTTCAGCATATGGAACTGACAATTTAGTGCCCTGATAGCAAGAGTAGCGGAGGTATATACATTTTTATCCCATCTGTCCAATGCTCGGGAATCCCTGTTTGAGGGTGTGGGATTCTTAACAGAGGTTGCTTTAATTCCTTTTGGCCCTTGAGAAATGACCTCAGGGTCAGCTGTAGGATTTTTAAAAAGATATTTGTGTGAGTCAGGGTCTCTATAGTACCTGTCAGGTTTTCTGGGAGCAGGAGGTAGGGCATCAGGAGTCTAGTCGGATTCAAGGTAAACATCCTCCACAACATCCAGGACTGGGGGGGTGGCCAATGGTCTGTGTTGCAGATGATCTAAGTATTCCCGGAGTCTTTTTTTACACTGAGTGTAACCCTGGCTCTCCGATTGGAAATGCTCCCTTAAAGTATGGAGGGTTTCCCCAAAGGAAAAATCCTCTGGGGAAGAGGCTAAAGGAATGGAGTCCTCTGCATCAGAATCCTCATAAGTGGAGAGAGGTTGTATGTCTTCATAGTCAGAAGCATCAGATTCATCTGACTCTTGTTCAGACAAAACTACAGGGGACAGATCTCTTTTCCTTTTTGAAGGGGTAGCTTGGCTTCCCCTGATCAGCATAATAAGGTCTTCCACCACTTTAAGCATTTGAGACTGAGGCAAGGTAGCAGGCGCCTGAGAGTGGGTCGTCGGTTTTTTGGGTGTGGTTTGAACCTTAGGCCTAAAAAAAATTGGTCGTTTTCTGAAAGAATGGTAGTGGCGAAAGAAGACGTATGTTTGTGTCGAGATTCGGTAGTGTGAAGGCCTTCCTCGGAAGCAGGTGCCTGCTCAGTGGCTCCGGACCATCCAAGGTATGGATGGATCACAGGATCCTTAGTCGAAGAAGAGATTTCAGGCATACCGGACTCCGAAAGGGTCTCGGTAGCGGCCTGCAAATCAACTAAAGCGAGCATCAGGGGCTGCGAAAGCACCTCACTGAGTGCTGGAGGACTGATGACTAGCTTAACGGAAGCGTCGTTGGTAGGTTTGGACCTGTGCGGTCTGTCTCTGTCTTTATCTCGACGTTTTTTCAGAAGATCTGCTGTCGGATGGCTTACCGAAGCCATATCGGAATTCAAAGACTGTAAACGAAAATATCTGGCTACAATAAGGGCCCAACGATGGATAGTTCTGGCATTGAACAAAGCACAGAAGTGACAACGGGGGACGTCATGGTCTGGGCCTAAACAAGTGATGCAATAAGAGTGGAAGTCTCGGTGTGGTATTTGCTTTCCACAGGCGAGACAATTAGCTTTTTCTGACATCGGTTAGTGCAAGAAAAAAGGATCTGAATGGGGTTCTCAGCTTTAGAAGACTTCAACTTCACTTCAGAGATGAAACTCAGGTAGCAGCTGACCAGCACTCGTGCAAACTGCTTCTGCTTCGGGCTCCATGGCAAAAAAGACTGATGTAATGGCATTGGCTGCCTTACTTTATACTACTGACGACCTGACGTCAGTCCTCAAGCGACAGCAACCAACGCAGAAATACTAAGCCTCTGGTATTTGGGCCGGCAGAAGGCTACCCTGGCAGGGTTAACCCAAATGTGATGACTGCAACAGTGAAACACTAAGAACATTAGCAACAGTAATCCACTTGCACAAAGGAGAGCCATCAGCCAACCCTGGAAATCATAGCCCCATAAGTCTAACCAGTCTTATCTGCAAGGCCATTGAAAGAATCACCATGGACTTTATCAATAAGGACATAGGCGACCTTCAAACTCTACACCCAACCCAATTTGGCTTTAAGGGTAAATCATGCTTACCAAACCTAGTAGATTTCTTTGACAAAGTCACCAAAGCCCTGGATGAAGGTAAGACAGTGCATCATAGCATACATATCAACATAATCCTAGAAAAGTTTGGACAACTATTAATAATGTTCTTCAGCCAGGAAAATCTAAGACTCCAGCCCCTACTACTACTACAGACACCTCAACTAATATTGACACCAAATTCTTTACTGGTTCCACACTTGCACTAGCAAAGTCTCAAAGCTCACCTGACCCCAATGAAAAACACAAACATCTTGCTAATGAAAACAGCTTTACCTTTCAAGCTGTCTCTGTAAACTTAATTAAAAAATTACTCAAAAAGCTAAAACCAACCACACTGGCTGCAGATGTACTCCCAACAGAATTTCTAAAAACTACTGATGTAATAGCATATCCAGTAACCATCCTTATCAACTGCTCCATCTCTGAAAAACTAGTCCCTTAACCTATGGGAGGTCTCCCATATTATTTCCCTCCATAAATAAACTCAAAAGAACTAACAAATTACCGCTCCATAGCTATACTGTCTCCCCTCTCAAAAATACTGGAAAGGTGTATTCACATACAAATTATGGAACATCTCAACACACAAAAACTGCACTCACTAACACTCAAAACGGATTCAGGCCTCACCATAGCACAACCACTGCTCTCATGTCATTTACTCACATAGTTAATGGGCACAGAAACAAATGGTAAATACATCTCCGCTATTTTCCTAGACCTCTCCCAAGGCCTTTGATATGGTTACTCAAAACAAGCTTACAAAAGCTCTGTCACAACTAAATCTTAGTTAATCCACTACCTCACGGTTTTGTAGTTATGCAACAGGGAGAGAGCAGGCAGTTAAATGGTACCAGGACCTATCACCTTTGCCCCCACTAACAAGGCTCCATTCTCGGTCCTCTGTTTACTATATTCACCAATAACCTTTATACCTCCGCTCTCCACTCCTCAGTCATCCATTACACAGATGACTCTACATTAGTCGTCTGTGGCTCCTCTTCCCTTCAGGAACTACACCAGCAAACTCAAGCTACCTTTCTCTCTGTCAAGTCTTGGCTCATTGACCACCAGCTAATAGTCAACCCACAAAAAAAAAAATGTCTTCCAACCTACACAACATACCAATCCTGACCTCTCATTTATCATATCCAGTAACAAAACTATCACATTTCCTGTTACCTACACAAAGCTTCTTAGGGTTGTGATTGACTGTACTATGAAATTTGATATCCATCTCTCTGTCACCATAAAGTCCATACAAACTAGGTACTCTGTATAGAAATAAATAGTTCTTAACACTGCTAGGGCCACTACTGCATTTGCGTGCTTACACACACACACACACACACACACACACACACACACAAAAACTCATTTATACACCACCATATTCCTCTCCAATCCTCACCAACCTTAGAAAATCTGACTTAACCAAACTAGAAGCCTGCTATAACAAAATCGCCAAATTTGCTACCAATAGTTCTTCCAGATCACAGCTCAACTGGCTTGAACCTCCTCACTTACTTCTACATAATCAACTTATCCTGTCACATAAAATTCTACATCATCCAGAGAAAACCCCTAACACTACAAGACCTGATAATTCCGTACTCCTGTACCAGAAACCTCTGCTCCACTAACAAACCTCTCCTCAAATGAACTAAAGATACTAATACCGTTGGGTTCATCTCTCTACTCGAACACAATACCTAAACAATGGAATAATCTTCCCTCTCTCATCACAGCTATAACTTCCACACATTAATTTAAAAAGTCCTTAAAAACACATTTGTAGAACTCATGAATCTGTAACTGCGAAAGTCCAGGTTAATACTAGGACCCCTCTTTTCTCTCGCTCTATCTCCTTATTTCTGTACTTATCAATCACACCTTCATCCCATTCTTCTACTCTCCTCACATCTTACACCTACCTGTACCTTACCCCTTGCTTTACTTAATGGCAGTTGCTAAAATGTAACAACTACTTACTGTTGAAGCTAATATTTTACATTTTTGGTGGTATTATATAATTTTATGTCATAGGTTAACTAATGCTACTTATCATTAATTAGTGTACTGTGTGAATTCAAATTGAAAACTAATATTGTGTGTGAATGTTATTTGTGGAGCTTTTCTCCCCGGGCCTCTGCTTGAAAAAGGACCCATGTCCAGTTGGACTTTCCCAGTAACCAAATTTAAAATATATAATAAATAAAATAATACCTCCTATCTTGAACTGGCCAGGGCTTTTGACAACCCCCCCACCCCTGCGCAGGTATCAGTGAGAAACTCTGCCAGCTGGGGACTAGACCTTATGTCATCAGATGGATAGCTAAATGACACACTGACACAGCACATACTGTCAAAGTTGGAGACTCAACCTCTACAAGTAGACCCATCACCAGTGGCATGCCACAAGGATCTGTGCTGGTCCTGTTACTGTTCGGAATCTATTTCTCAGAGGCTCCAGGCTAAAGTAGACATCCTTTGGATTACTAAGTTCACCGACGATTGCAAATTGGGTGCAATCTAATAGTCCCTCAATGACATTAACTTTTAGTTATGTACTCACCATAACTTCAGATGTTTGGGATCCATCTCGCCTACATTCTGAATGATGGGTTCGGAGCCGATCCCTCGGCTCCGACTCGGCACGCTTATGCCAAAGAGCGAAGTCTCTTATTGGCTGAGCTTACTATATCCCAGGATGCACCACCAACAGTCCCCCAGATCTAGTTTGTCCGCATACATGCACACATGCATACCCTGCTTATATAACATCGTCAGATGAAACAAGATAAAACAGTGGAGCTCAAAACCGTTCTATCTCTTCTGATCTGCAAGGCAGGGGAAGGAGGGTGGGTATCAGGAATGTAGGCGAGATGGATCCCAAACATCTGAAGTTATGGTGAGTACATAACTAAAAGATGTTATGTGATCCTATCTCGCCTACATTCTGAATGATGGGACAGCGCCCTAGCACCTGAATCCTGGGTGGCTCACTGGAAAACACTCCTGAGTACCGTGGAACCAAATGAAGCTCGCCCTTTAGATGCCACATCCAATTTGTAGTGGGAAATGAAAGTGTGCGGGTTGGACCAAGTAGCCGCAGCACAAATTTCAAATAGCGAGCTTGGAATGAAAAGCTATAGAAGTAGCCATAGCTCTGGTAGAATGAGCTTTGATAGATGATGAAGTTGCTTATTTGAAGAAGAATAGGCCTGAGTTATGCAATCTCTGATCCATTTTGAGATTGTAGCTTTTGTGATGGTTTGGCCCAATTTATTATCTGAGAAGGACACAAACAACTGGTCTGACTTACGAAGTTGCTGGGTCCTGTCTAAATAGAAGCGTAATTGCCTGTGAACATCCAATTTATGGAGAGTGTATTCTGCCTCATTAGAGAATTTTGGAAAGAAAACTGGTAGTTCTAGAGATTGTTGAAGACAGAAACTAGAGCAGACCTTTGGGACAAAGGATGGATTAGGCCTAAGAGATACTCTATCTTTGTGGAAAATCAGATATGGTGGTTTAATAGACAGGGCTTGAAGCTCTGAGACTCTTCTTGCTGAAGTAATAGCCACTAAGAATGCCGTTTTCCATGACAGATATTTTAATTGCATGTAGCAGCCGGTTCAAAAGGGGAGATGTTAATGCCAAGCACTAAATCAAGATCCCACGGAGGTGCAGGATGAAAAACTGGTGGTCTTAACAGACTCGCACCTTTAATGAATGTTTTGCATAGCCTGCTGCTCATCAAAGGAGGATCCGTGGATTCATGGAATTTAGAGATAGCAGCTAGTTGAACTTTAATAGTTGAGACAGAAGATCCCTGATTAAATAGGGATGTTAAGAATTTCAAAACCTCTGGGACAGGAGCAGTGATAGGGTCTAAGCCCTTGAGTTGAGCCCAGATAGCAAACCTCTTCCACTTACTGAGGTACAATTTGTTAGTGGTGGGTTTATGGGCGAAGACAAAATGTGAACAACTTCCGGTCTAGTGTGTGGCTTCTGACTAAGGTCGGAAGTGGAGGAGCCAAGCTGTCAATTTCAGAGATTGAAGGGACTGATGCCAATGTCCCGACTGATGGATTAGCAAATCCGGGATCAGGTCTAAGGTCCACGGATCGCCCACCGCATGCTTTTTCAGGTAAGGAAACCATATCTGACGAGGCCAGTATGGGGCAATCAGAATCATTGAAGACCTTAGCTGAGAAGCTTTTGAATGACTTTGGGAAGGAGTGGGATTGGAGGAAAAGCATAAAGCAACCCTGTTGGCCAGGGTTGAGCTAGAGCATCCATGGCCGGTACTTCCTGATGTGGAATCAAGGAGAAGAACCTTTGGCACTTGGTGTTTTGTGGAGTCGCAAATAGGTCGCAGCACGGCGTCCCCCATCTCTTGAAAACCTGGGCTGCTACTGTGCGGTTTAGAGACCATTCGTGAGGAGAGAGAATTGTCCTGCTTAATTTGTCCGCCAATACATTTGACTTTCCCGGGATGTGGGTCGCTACCAAGAAGCGGTTGGTAGCTACAGCCCATTCCCACACTCTCATGGCCTCTCTGCAAAGGGGATACGATCTGGTCCCTCCTTGTTTGTTCAGATACCAAACCACCGACATGTTGTCTGTGTGGATGGCGATGATACCCTGAGGAAGGAACTTGTGTAAGGCCTGTAGGGATAGAAGTACAGCCCTCATCTCCAACACGTTGATGTGGAGAAGAGCTTCCGGAAGCCAGGAGCCCTGAACTAGCCTGCCCAGACAATGCCCCCACCCTATCTGGGAGGCATCTGTCGTCAGGGTAACCGCTGGAGGGAGAACAAAGGGTTTGCCCTGATCTAAGTTGGATGTCTGAAGCCACCAGCGCAGGTCCCTTTGCATATTTCCGTAATCATGATGTGATGATTGAGGGGGAGATCTTGAAAGGTCCATTGAGTTGATAAGAGCCACTGAAGAATCCTCATGTGTAACCTTGCTAGAGGAACTAAAAGTACCGTGGCAGACATTGAGCCTAGAACCTGTAGGACCATCCTGGCTGGGGCTTTGGATCTCGAGATCAGAGCTTGAACTTGGCCCTGTAAGGTTCGGATCCTTTCGGCAGGAAGAAAGACACGATCAATCTTGAGTCTATCTCTGCTCCTATAAACTTTATGCGCTGAGAGGGCAGCAAGACAGACTTTGACCAATTGAATGTAATCCCCAGGGAAACACCCAGGAGATGGTGGCTTTGAGGTTGTCCATAAGTAGATGCCTGGTGGTGGCAGTCAGGAGCCAGTCGTCGAGATAGGGAAACACTTGGAATCCAAGGCTCCTCAGGTGAGCCGTCACTACTGCCAAACACTTGGTGAACACCCTGGGGCTGTGGTGAGACCAAAGGGCAGAGCACAAAATTGGTAATGACTGGCTCCCAGGCTGAAGCGCAGATACCTCCTGGACGCCTGATGTATCGGTATGTGATAATAGGCGCCCTTGAGGTCTATGGAGCACATCCAAACATCCTTCTCCAACAACGGGAGAATGGATTGCAACGTGACCATTCGAATTTGGATTTCGTGAACGGATAGGTTCAGTCTGCTGAGATCCAATATTGGTCTCAGGTCCCCTGTCTTTTGGCACTAAAAGAACCTGGAGTAATTTCCTGATCCGATTTGGTCTGTGGGGACCGGTTGGATGACTCCTTTTGTAGCAGCTTTGAAGCTTCTGCGGCTGCTATTTCCTTTGACTGGGTGGTGGGTCCGGGATTCTCTTGGACGGAGGGGTGAGTATTTGAATGGGATGGTGTAACCTCCGGCAATTATCCGAAGCACCCATCTGTCCTGAGTGATTGACTCCCAGGCTTTTAGGTGCTTGGCAACGACACCCGACTGGCTCCGAGCAGCACAGCGGGGCAATCCCTCATGTCGTGTGGGAGGCTGAAGAGCCACGAAAGGACTCGCGGTCTCCAGAATTGCGGGCCCTCTGCCGCCTCTGGGACGGCGTCTCCCTGAAAAATTTCCCGCCCTCTGCCTCTGGACGGGAATCTTCCTGCTGTTGGGAGAAAAAGTTGCCAGATTTCCGGAAGCACATTTTCCCTCCTTTGGCCTTGGGGTAAGGCCGAAAGGGAGTGGAATAACGGGCCCCTACGGCAGATAACGTTTTTCCCTCTTGCTCACAGCGGGTAAGGGTGTCTTTCACCTTGGGTCCAAACAATGAGGACCCATCAAAGGGAGCGTCGGCGAAGGAAGACTTGAAGGCCTCCGAACTGACACAAGCGGAGCCAGGCCTGTCACGAGAGCCACGCCTGTGCCTGCCGCTCTACCCCCTTCGGCCGCATAGGATATGAGCCTCATGGACGAAGTTAGCAATTGACGCCAGGATAGCCAACTGAGAGCTAACGGACTGGGCTAGCTGCTCAGGTAGGTTACCCGAGAGGGAGTCTGACAACTCCTTGACCAGATCCCTCTGAAGCCTAGTAAAATGTGCCAAATAATTCAGAGACCTTAAGGTAAAGGCCGCTGAAGTCAGGGTGCGCTTCCGTACCTAGCCATACTCCTAGACTCCTTATTAGGAGGATGGATGGACGTTGAAGCCACTGCCACGACCTGCTGTGTAGCAGATGCCACCACCATGGCATCTACAGCCACGCCTTTAGTAAGGAACTCCTTCTCGGGGAGCAGATAAGAATTTGTTTGGACGAGAAGGGACTGGTTCCACAGTATCCGGTGTTCCCACGCCCGACAAACTAAATCCAGAAGCTCGTCAAGGGCGGAGACACCCAGGAGGCGGAGGGCTGAGCCCCAAAGCCTTGAGGAGCACTGATTCGTCCGCAGAGGGGGTTTGGACATCCAGCCGCCTCGTTGTTTGAGGATCTCTAAGATGTCTGCAAAGGAGACATCATCCGAGGACGACTTAGGGGACCCTCTGCATCATCCATATCCGTGTCCGATGTGATAGACTCGGGGAGTCCACGTGCTTCCTCTTGCACGATCTCTTCCTTGGGGTTCCTCTGGAGATGACTCGAAAAACCCTCAGGAAGAGGGAACCCCACTGGGGTAACCTCAGGCCTCGGGCTCCGCTGGCCACAGACAGGGAACTACCAAAGACCCAGTCTCCACGCCCAGGAAGGTGCTGGTAAAACCGGAGAGATGGTCAAGAGGATTTGGCCAAGGCACTCCTCATGGCTCTGAAAGCCGGACCTCCAGAATCCTGGGAGCGCCCAGTCTCCGGGCCATGATAGTAGACGGAAGTCCCGAGTCAAGCACCGAGAGGAGGCTCGAACCGAAAGCATCGGTCCCAAACATCACCCTCGGGTCCAGCCGAAGTCCGCGTACCAAACTCGGACCCGAGGGCCCGGGTTGGAGTAAGGGTCGGAGCCGACCCTGAGATCTCCACCGGCTCCAAGAGCACCTGCTCGACGGAGCCAAGCAGTCGGAGGAGGAATAGCAATGGGATGGGTCATGGCCATCTGCTCCGAAGCCAACTGGGTCGGAGCCGAAACAAATTTTTGGAAGACTGGGGACTGGAAAAGTCTTTGGAGCACCCTGTCTATATCAGAATCTGACATTCTCAAGACCGAGAGGAAACAGAACGGGTTCGAGAAGACCTCCCTCGGCCCCAAGGGACTAGGGGACCGGCTCCGAGGCGACTCGATGAGAATCGGCGCCGAGGAAACACACACACCAGATTCCATCGGTGCCGAGGTAGACTTCGGCCGAGGAGGAAGTGTCTGAGCTGGCGACCCTTGTCGGCTCCGAGAGCAGTGGAGCCGACGGTGACCCGCCTCGATGCCTCAGCCATCGGCCCGAAGCCCGAGGAGTCGATACTGGTGGCATCGAGGCAGACCGTTCACCTCGGCCCAAGTCTTTGGAGCCGAAGGAGAGGCCTGCCTAGGTCTCTTGGCAGTCGGATCCGACGGACTGGTCGGAGCCAAGCCCTTTCTTTTGGCAGGAGTCGGAGCGAAGACAAGGCTTCTTCAAAAGAGGGTTTAATCAACCCTTTAAGAATTAATTTATTTTTCCTCTCCTGGAGGACCCTAGAGGAAAAAGCGTGACATACGCTGCATGACTCCTGCAAGTGCTTAGCCCCTAAACAATAAACACAAAGTAGATGGTCATCAGTAACAGACATCTTAAAAGCACATTTAGTACATTTTTAAAGCCCAAGGCCTAGGGGCTTGAGACATAATGTTAACAATTCCTGACAGGAAATTTAACCACTGTAGAATCGCTTAGACAAAAAAAACTGAAGGCTTACAGAAACTGTGTAAAACACAACCTTAGGTGTAATAACCGGGAACTTTAAAACAGTAGAAAGTTCAGTTATAGAGTTTGACCGAAAAGGCCCTGGATTGAAAGGGCCAAAACAAACTCTACCCAATCACACACAATAAATTCCAGTACTCAATCGAACACAATTAGCAATAGCAATAGCAATAGCAATAGCAATAGCCGTTAAAACGGCTTTTGTGAAATACAAGCACAAAAACTGACAGAAAAAGTAGTTAATAAAAGCTACTCAGCCCAGCCAGCTCGAGACCACGTCCTTGCAGTTAAGCGGCAAACGAGATCTGGAGGACTGTTGGTGGTGCATCCTGGGATATAGTAAGCTCAGCCAATAAGAGACTTCGCTCTTTGGCATAAGCGTGCCGAGTCGGAGCCGAGGGATCGGCTCCGAACCCATCATTCAGAATGTAGGCGAGATAGGATCACATAACATCATATTACAGGAAGGGCCAACTTAGGCAAATGATTGGTACCAAAGCCACTGTCTAAAACCAAATGCAAAAAAGTGCATTACTATGTTCTTTGGCAAAGTGGAATTCCCCAGTAATTACACTATTCATAGGTTCATAGGTTCATACTAGGCTATCTGCCCGAGGGCATTTACAAGCCTAGCCCATAGTTTTGTGGCTTACGCCACCCCTTTAGTATGGGGAACTATACCCATTATTTTGCTGTGCCTCTGTCGAGCAGTGACACTGAGGTAATCCCTGGGGTATATCTGCGATCTCCCATCCATTGGTCAAGATTTCTCTTGAACAAGGCCAGCGAGGTGCTCTGCCTCACATATACCGGGATTTTATTCCACAGCATAGGGAGTCTTTGGGTGATGAATCTATCCCTCCAGCACGTCCTATTAATAGCCGTGTCGAGGTTTAAATCTCCCACCCTTGTGGCTCTGATGGATCGAGATTTTTTGAGGTGAAGCATATTCATCAAATCTGGGTTTGACATGGCCTTGTATGTTAGGCAAAGGTCACCTCTGTGCAAGCGTGCGACTGAATAGAGCTGGAGTTCTTTCAGTCGGGCAGCATAGGACAGATGTTTGAGACCCTTTATCCTTTTGGTGAGGAACTTTTGTGGCCTCTCCAGCTGCTGCAAGTGTCGGGTCAGATACATTCCGAATGGGGCATTGTACTCAATCATTGGTCTGATGAGTGATGAGTATAGGGAGACTATGACCTCCCTTGATCTAGATGAGAATCCCTTCATGATAAGGTGGGCAATGTAGAAGGTCTTCCTAACTACTTTAGCTACATGGGTATCGAATGACAGACTACTATCAACCTAGGTCCCTGATAACTTCTTCTGTGCTCAGTGGATTGCCACCTATTTGGTAGCTAGGGGTAACCTTGTTTTTCCCGAAGGGTATGACTATGCATTTTTTGGCATTTAACTTTAGGCCATGGCTCTGGCACCAGTTATCCGTTTCTGTGGGACCCTTCTGAAGGATATCTGTGTCAGATGTGTTTTCTACTATGGCGCCCAGTTTGCAGTCATCTGCAAACTTTGTTAGCCATAACCCTCCTGTGTTTGCTTGTACTTCGGAAAAGTAGATGCCAAACAAGAGTGGGCCCAGGACTGAGCCCTGTGGTACACCACTTGTGACAGGCTTTGAGTCTGACATGGCGCCAGCAACTCTGACCCTGTGGGTTCTGTCACTCAGCCAGTTTGCAACCCATCTTGTGATGTATGGGTTAACATTTAAGCTGATGAGTTTTTCAATGACACCGAGTGGGGTATTGTATCAAGGCCTTCGCCAGATCGAGGTAGGCTGTATGGACTGCCTTTCCCTTATCAATGGCTTTGGTGACTGTTTCAAAAAGTCAACCAAGTTTAGAAGGCATGATCTGCCTTTGACAAAGCCAAACTGGGATGGATCCAAAGTCTGCAAATTCCTATGTCTTTATTTATGAGGTCCATTATGATCCTCTCCATGGCTTTGCAGATAAGGCTTGTCAAGCTAATGGGCGGTAATTTCCAGGGTCGGTGGAGGCACCGCCTTTGTGAAGTGGGACCACAGTTGCAGTGCGCCACTCCTGGTGCGTATCCAGAGGTAAGACTATGATTAAACAGCTGTCCTAGCTGTGGGTTTAATTCCTCGTTGAGTTCGTGGAGCACACAGCCGGGGACACCATCAGGTCCCATGGATGCTGTGTTTTTGCTTTGGAGAGAGCAGTTCTCACTTGGGCGTTGGAGATGTTTGGGGGCTGCAATCGCTTGGTATAGATATCTCTCCTTTTGGGGGGGGGAGAAGTTTGCACTGAACCTGTCAGCCAGTATGTTGGCAATGTCTGTAGGATCAGTAATCTTCACATCATTTTGAACTAGTTCTGAGCATATCTGGGAGTTTCCTCCCAGGTTTCTAACATAGCTAAAGAAGGCCTTATGATTGTCTTTTGAGTCTTTAGCTATTTTTCTCTCAAAATTTGCTTTGGATGATTTCATGAGAGCTCTTAGTTTTTTACTTATAGTGATCAAGGGTGTCTTACCTTTTAAGGATTTTGCTCTATCTTGTAGTAGCTTCCTCCTTTTGTTGTAGAGTTTGTTTATGGCTGGGGTCCACCAGACTGGACGCTTGCCTTTGGTACAAAGAGTCTTTGTTTTGCTTGGGATTGCCTTATCCATGCAGTCCTGCAGGTGCTGGTAGAAGGCATTTGTAAGTGATTCAGCGGCTTGAGTACTGTTTTCCGCTCGGGGCCTTAAAGGAGACCACACTAGTCTTTAGAAGTGTGCAGTCGGGCTTCGAGAAGTTCTTTACTGTGGTCTTTTTTATTTCAGGTGGGGGTGGGATGAGGACCTCCAGCGAGATTAGTTTGTGATCTGATCTCACCAGTGAGGGGTATACTTCCGGTGTTGAACATTGTGCTCCCATGTTCGTGATGATGAGATCAAGTATGTTTTCTCCTCTTGTGGGGATGGTGACTAGTTGTTCCATGGCATTTGAGTTTATGAATTCCAGGAACTTTTGGGCTAGGGTGTTTGGGCTTGAGTAGTGTTCCCAGTCGATATTAGGGTAATTGAAGTCACCTAGTATGATGGTGTTTGGTGATACATTTATCCCCTCTAGTGTTTTCAGGAAGGCCATGTGAGGTTTGTGAGGGTGGCCTGTAACATGCTACAATTTGCAGAGCAGTCTTGCCTATGGTTAATTGCACCTGGATGGTCTCCGATGCATCGTGCGTTGCCACCAGTCTTGAGGTGTGGGTGTCCTTGATGAATATGGATACCCCCCCTCCTTTCTTGGTATTGTCCGGATTTTGGGGCCGGAACGCATGATAAGAGGTAAAACCTGATAGTGCTGGGGTGCTCTCAGGAGCCTTGAACCAGGTTTCTGTCACTGCACAGACATCGATGTTCTCCATACTGAGAAGGGCCTCGAGTGCGTGCATTTTGAGATTTAGACTTCTGGCATTGAGCAGCATTACCCTTAGTTTTTTCCTTTTTGTGTTCTAGGGTGGTAGGTTTAGAATTTGAGCCTTGCCTAAAAAGGCACTATGGGGTGGCAAGAGCCTTTGCCAATATCCGAATCCCAGGGTGACAGGTGCAAGCCGTCCCTTGCGAAGCAGCGTGGCTTGTCCAGCATGTCATCCCAGGCAGACAGACATTGGATCCCCTTTGAATGACACCAGAGTTTAAGCCAATTGTTAAAGCTGATCATCTTATCTCTGTATTGTGGCATCATTCTTGGTGAAGGTAGGATACTGCTCAAGGTCAGGGTCATACCTGCCTGGGCTACATAATCAGAGAGCTCCTCAATGTCTCTTTTCATGTAGTCCAAGGAGGTACGTCTCAGGTCGTTTACACCAGCGTGGACAATGACTGAGTCGTATTTGTACCTGCTGTTGAGAGACCTGAGTGCTTGCGTTATCTGGCGGATTCTAGCGCCCGACAGGCAGCTTACTGTGACCTTCTCCTTACTCAGTCTGGTGAGCGGGACGTCAGTGTGCCTGACTATGGAGTCACCAATGACTAGTGTGTCTGGCATTGTGTTTGGCCTTAAGGGCTGTGACTGTTTGACACTCTGACTGTGAGGTCTATGTGTTGCAGGTGTTGTGTTCTGAGGTGGTGGTTGTTTGGGTGTCTGCTTTGGTGGCCTCTGCTGTTTTAGTAGATTTTTTATCAGAGCCGCTGAGTATGTCTTTGTGTGTTTATGTGTATGATTTGAGGTTGTGATGGTACTATGTGAGACTGGGTCTATAGTGTGTGTAGTAACCTTCTCCTCCTGACTGGTCTTGCCAGTCCTATGTTGAGAGAGCTCAGCCTCCAGTTTGGCCGTATAGTTGCATCTCTCGCATGTATTTGTGTTTTGTGGGAGGAGGAGAGGGTTGTCTGTGTACATGAGGCAATTGTAACATTGCCTCAATATTCCCAGGTTCACCAGCTGAGCAGGAGAGGACACTAGCAACTGATCCTCGACATGCTAGAAGGACTAGACAAAAACTTTAAAAGAGATTCCGGGGACGTGGGTGACCGAGAAATGGGGGGGTTGCCTTTTTGGGGTGCTATCTATAAGAGTGCCGTATCAAGGTAATAAGTACTGTAGGAGCAAGTGCTAGGTTTAACAGATAGAGAAAAGTCTACTTGGAGTCAAGTAGAGATGATCTTTTTAGGTATTAGAGAAAGTGCTAGTAACAGGGATGCTTAAAGGTAAGACTGAAAAGAATGCACTCTGCAGTGTGCACTAGAGAAGTTAGATATGAAAGTAGGTAACTTGAGTTTTACCTGTTTAAAAAGTTAAGGTTTAGTGGAGAGTTACTATTTTTAAAACAGCAAGATGGACTGAAAGGGGTGGTTACTTTTGTATTTTGGTACTATGAAATACTGTAGGATGGCCAATAAATTTAAATAATTGAAGGGGTGGGATTTCAAAAGTGATGGTTTTGTGATTACTCACATAAGCCAGTGAAAGTAGAGAGAAATGACCAGATTAACATAAGAGGTGGGCAACTAGAAAGACAGTGGTATTTAACAAGACAACTTAAATGGGTGGGAGGGAGGGAAAAAATTCTGCCTGACTCAGAACAGAGAGAGCTGTGGTCTCTTTTGAAGTTTTAATATGCTGTTAAAACAGAATGCAAGCAAAACACAAGGTAAAGAAAACAAACTACAGTATTCAAAATATAGAAAGGCAATACAGAAATACAAAAAATAACAGCAAACTAACCTTTCCTTCACAGCAAAGTGTAGCAGAGCTCAAACCTTGTGGTGCAAGACCTGGGAACACAGGTAGATAAGCTGAACTTCGACCACCAAGTTTCCATGGTGGTAAGAAAAGCCTTCTACATTATACACCTCATAAGTAAGGGCACTGCATCCAGGTCTAAGGAAGTTATAACACTGCTGTACTAAACCCTCAACAGACCACTAATAGTGCAATGCTCCCTTATGCATGTACCTCACCAGACACCTGCAGCAGCTAGAGATATCACAGAGATTTCTCAGCAAGAAAATACATACAAGGCCTCCAAACCATGGTGTACGTGTACGTGGATAGACTAAAAGCCATGGCACTGTACTCTGTATCGTATAGGCTGCTGGGAAGTGACTTGTGCCTGGCATACAGGGCAGTCTCTGACCCTGTCCTGATAGAAACGCTGCACATCTGCAAATCTAACAGTACGCATTCTAGGGAACTTAACCTAGCCTGCAACATTAACAGAACATGTAGGAGAGACAGATATATCTCCCAGAGACTGCTGCTCCTCTGGAATAAACTTCCAGTTCAAGTGAGGCAGAGCTCCTCACTGACCCTGTTCAAGTGCAACCTAGGCAAATGGATATGGGACCACAAATTCACTTCAGAGTGGCACCCATGTCCCTCATGGACAGGGGTAGTTGGTGCTGACCATAGGCTTGCTCTGCAAATTACATGGCTAGGCCTGTAATGGATCTAGGGCCTCTAGCCTATGAACCTATGAGAAAATAAATGTTCAGTTTTGAACTGAAGTTGAAAAGAGAGACATTAAAGACACTTTTAAGCAAACCTTGTAAAGATGTTATGGACATTAGCAAAGTCTATGACAATACAGGATTAGGGACAGGAGATGGGAATATCATATTAGACTGAAAATGGAGAGAGAACAAATTGTTCATATCAATAGTATGACAAATGTAAAGGATAAGAGGGATGTTGTAAAATATTGGGGACAACCGAAAATGTGTTTTTTTTCCCTGTGGAAAAAGATTATCATTTCATAACTGTGACAAGACGAAATGTCATATTTGTGGGAAATGGGTCATGATGCAAAAAAGTGTGACCTGAAATGATAATAAAATTGGGCATTTACAGATGGATTTCAATTTAAAGAAAAAGAAAATAAAAGTGAGGACAGTACATGAATAGAAGAAACAGTCCCAGTAAAAGAAAGAGGAATCTGGAAAGGAAGATCAGGATAAAATAAAGAGAAAAATGAAAAGAATATAGAAGAAAAATCTGAAATAAGTGATGAGGAACATATAGACAGAAAAATAGTGAAAGGTGAAAAGAATTCTACTGGCAAAAGAATAAGAGGTAGAAAAAAAAAGAAGTTATGTACTTATCATAACGTTCCATGTGAGTTGTTCTTCTCGCCTTCATTATTACTGATGGGTTCGGAGCCGATCTTCAGCTCCGAGTCAGCCAATTTACAAAGCTCGAGTTCTCTAACACCTCGAGGCCAAAGTCTTATCCCACAACGCAATATTACATTCCCCAGATCTAGTTAGCCACTGCAACCGATCTTGCGTTTTTCTACAGCTCAGGCCGTTGGAGAGATAAGTCTAATATTTTCTGCTATTATTTTCTGAATAATTACCTTTTTGCTAGTTAGTTAGGCTTGTTGTTAGGACGGTTTATCAGTTTTTCGGATTTTATATCCTTCCTTGATATCTATATCTCTCTAGTTTTGGGCGTTGGCCCTGTTTTCTTCTGTGTGTAGCTGTTTGGCTTATTTGCTCTATCCTAAGCAGAGTTAGGATTTTGCAGTTTCCTGCAATTTTTTGTTAGCCGGTTAGGCTCTTAGCCGTTTGTTGGCTGTTTTCCATTGTTTATTTTAGCCTGTTAGGCTTATTCTGTTTGCAACAGACTTTAGGAAGTTACAGTAAGCTGTCTCTTAGTTCTTGTAGCCGGTTAGGCTTAGTTTCATTTACTGACAGGTTGCTGCTGTTTTCCTTGATGACTTGTCACAATGTCTGAGAAGGCAAAATCAGGGTTTAAAAGATGCCCTAAATGTAATCAAAAGATGTTGATAACTGATGGACACTCCACATGTGTGTACTGCTTGGGTGAGGTCCATTTACAGGAGGTTTGCTCCATTTGTCACGGGTTCAGCTCTAGAGTTTTGTCTGAAAGGAAATGTAAGCTAGTGGAGTAGGGACTGATTAAGTCTGCTTTCCAATCAGACTTGGATTCTGCACGGGACAATCAAAACCTTCTCCAGCCTCTTCTACTAGTTCGGGTCCGAAGGGCTCTTCGGTTCCGAAATCTTCAAAAAAAGCTACTGTCTCAGCTCCATTGTCTTCGGAACTGACTGTACAGGTTGTTGTTAGGAGCCGATCCCCAGTCATGGAACTGGTATCTCAACTTGAAATCCCTGATTCTTGGTTCACCGGCTCCGTCGGTGGTTTCCTCTCGGGCTTCCAGACTCTCTGATTCGGGGGCTGCGGTGAGACCAATGGGTAGGGCTCGAAACTGGTAATGACTGATGCCTAGCTGGAAGTGGAGGAACCTCCTGGAGCTTCTGTGCATCTTTATGTGATAGTAAGCATCCTGGAGGTTGAACAAGCACATCCAGTCGCTCTCTTGCAGTACGGCATGATGGACTATAAAGTGACCATTCGGAACTTTTCTTTGGCAACTGACAGGTTCAAGGTAGATAGGCATTAAGTTCCCCATTTTCTTTGGCACCAAAAAGAACCTGGAGTAGATGCCAGATCTGGACTTATCTGGGGGGGGGGGGTTGCAGGTTCGATGGCTCGTTTCTCTAGGAGCGTGGAAATTTCCAGTGCTGCTGCCTCCATTTGCATGGGTAGTACACCCGGGAGGTGTTTGAGAGGTTTGGGTGGAACCACAAATGGGATTGAGTATCCTCTGGAAATTATCTGAAGCACCGAGCAGTCTGATGCTATGGACTCCCTTGCCACCAGGTGCAACGAGAAGTGACCACCGACTGCCTCCAGAGTAGAGCAGTCGGGCAACCCCTCAGGGTTGCTGTGCAGGCCTGTCCGAGAATGGCTCTCGAGACCCAAATATTCTTGGACCCCCTCTGTCTGTGGGCCGGCATCTACCCTGTCCTCCTCTGCCTCTAGCTGAATCCAGGAAAAGGATCTTTGAGGGTTTGAGAAGCATATTCCGATGGCAGACAGTGTCTTCCCGTCTTTCTCACTCTGGACCAAGGTATCTCGGACAGTCTTACCCAAAATGGTAGAACCGTCATAAGGGGCGTTCGCAAAAGACGCCTTGAAGGGTTCCGATAACTGACAATCTGAGCCAGGCGTTACACCTCATGGACACGCCAGACCCAGCTGCCCTGGCCTTTCCTTAAGTAGCATGTGAGAGGAGTCGCATGGACGTGTTGGAAACTGCTGTCAAAGTGGTCATCCTCGCGAAGAACATGTCTATGTCCTCCTGCAATACGGACTTTGGGGGAGACTCAGCCAGTTCCTTTAACAGATCATGCTGTAGTCTAGTAACATGGGCCAGACAGTTCAGCGCCCTGATGGAAAAGGTCGCTGACGCATAAACCCACTTCCCTAAGCGGTCCATCATCCTAGAATCTCGGTCAGGGGGATGAACTGAGGAACTCTCCTGGGCTAGTTCCTTTTTGGTGGCTACTACCACCACAGCGTCTACAGGAAACCCTTTGTTCCATGCTGGTCTGTCGGGGAGGGGAGGGCTCAAAATTTTGCCTAGTCATTTTGGGATTGGTTCCACAGTGTCCGGCTCCTTCCAACCCCGCGAGGTGACCAGGTCCACCAGGGGATTTGCGGGAGGGAACACCCAGGAAGTAGATGGGCACGTGCCAAAAGCCTCCAGGAACATGGATTCGTCCAAGGAAGGCCTTTGGGGCAGACCAACCTCCCCGCTGGCTTAGGATTTCCATGTCGTCTCCAAAGGAGACATCCTCGGGATGTGATCTGATCAATCAAATCTGTGTCCTCGGTGAAGGACTCGGGGGAGTCAAAGTGCCGCCTCTTGGATGTATGCTTGCGAGGCACATGTCCGGTGGGGCTCTCCAGGGGGAACTTGCAAGCCACTTGTTCCTCAGGGGGAACTGACTGGGGCTCTTCGAGCACGAGCTGTCCCTCAGGTAAAATGATGGGATTCGCACACAAAGCCAAGGGAGTCAGAGCAAAGTCTGAGGAAATAGTCAAGGGTCTCGATCCAGTGGAGACCACCCTTTCTACCATGAACGCCGAGGAAGAAAATGCTTCCTGGGCCACCAATAAGGAAACCACTCTGCCTGGATCTGAAGTGAGAATCGGAGCCGGGCCCGAAATGGACGGAGCTCCGCGGGCAAGGGGGGGTGGGGGGGCCTGGTCCGACAACGTCAGAGCCGATGGAAAAAGTTCCACTCCCTTGGATCCAACACCCAAGCTCCGTCTCTGAGAGCCACTTGAATCTGAACAGACAGCTGCAGGCGTCGGGGAGACAGGTACCGTCGGCCTCTTGATTAAGGCCATCCTCGGATCCATGTACTCTGAACCCGGAGTTCGGATCGGAGAAGGAGAAATTGGAGTGAAGAAAGGAAGCGAGCCCCCCCCCCCTCCAGAGGGAGAGGGGGCTGGCAAGACTCCCATCTGGATTTGTGCATGAATGAACCTCATCATTTTATCCATGTTGACTTCGGAAAGGCTTTGAGTGGACCGCGACGAGGCCACTGACCTGGCGGGTCGAGGAACCGAGGCTGTAGATGACGGACATGGTTCCTCCAGCCGGGGAAAAACCTGGGATATCGGAGACTAGAGGAGTCACGGTGCATAACCTGACTCTTGGCGGGAGTTCCTGATGCTGAAATGTCCAGGGACCTCTTGCGTTTATCTATCCAGTGCTCTGTCCCCTTCTCTCTGCCTTTTCTGCGTTCTGCTTCCACAGGCTTAAAAGTGGGAGGGTGAGTCCCAGCCTGGGAGGGAGAAGGAAGGACAAGAGAGGAATGAGAGGTGGCCACAGCAACTGCTGTGACCGAAGCAGTAGAGGAGGCAGCTGCCTTCGTGGTAGGTAGAAGGCCTTTCAAGGCTAACTTGGCCTGTCTATCCTTTAATCCACGTGGGTTGAAACCTGCGCAAATGGTACAAATCAGAGTTTAAATGGGCTACACCTAAACGCATCACGCAAAGTGTGGGGCCATCAGCGGGTGACAATTTGTGGCCACACTCAGTGCATCTCTTGAAGACCAGCTTAGAATTAGCCATGTCTCAAACAAAAATCCTTATAAAAGTCGATCGCATAATATAGAAAAAGAAAAACTATTTTCTACACAGACCCACTCACCACACTCTCAGAAGGTACACAGGGTGCTGAGGGGGGAGGGGAAGACAACTATACACTAACTTACTGACGGACTAAAACTACACAAAAAAACCTAAAACATGATGCACCAGCGACAGGAGGAAGAGAGGGAACAAGAAGTTATGTACTCACCATAACGTTCGATGTACGTAGTCCATATCACCTCACATTCTTACCCGTGGGTTCAGAGCCGAATATCGTCTTTGACTCGGCTGATTTTTACTAGCTCAAAATCTCTCATTGGCTGGGCTAAGAGTGCATCCCATGCTGCACTGCTCCATATCCCAGATCTAGTTTGCTGCGAAACAACATATGTACTTCATACATACCTCACATCCACATAAACAATCACTAATCAAAGGGACTCTGCAGGTGACAACCTATCCTCCAAATCCTCTGGGTAGGGGGAAGGTGGGAGGGTAAGTAAGAATGTGAGGCAAGATGGACTACATACATCAAACGTTATGGTGAGTACATAACTTCTTGATGTTATGTAGTCCTATCTCGCCTACATTCTTACCCGTGGGACAGCGTCCCTAGCACCTACATCCTGGTTGGCTCAGGAAAATACTCCTGAGAACTGTGGATGAGAACTGTGGAGCCAAAGGAAGATCTGCCCCTGGAGACCACGTCCAATTTGTAATGAGAAACAAAGGTGTGAGGAGAAGCCCAAGTAGCTGCAGCACATATATCATCCATTGACAATCTAGCTTGATAGGCTGTGGATGTGGAAACAGCCCACGTAGAATATGCCTTGACTGGAAATGACAAATTTTTACCTCCTGCCTGATAGATGAAAGAGATACAACTGGCTATCCATCTAGACAGTGTAACCATGGATTACGGAGAACACAATCGGTTTTCCGAAAAGGAGACAAAAAGTTGGTCAGACTTCCGGATATCTTTTGTCCAGTGTAGATAGAAGCGTAACTGTCTATGTACATCCAGTTGGTGAAATCTAAATTCTGCCTTGTTAGAGAAGTGGGGGAACACCACCGGCAGCTCAATGGAATGATTCATGTTAGATACGGAAGCCACTTTAGGAAGGAATGATGGGTTTGGTCTAAGAGAGACCCTATCTTTGTGGAAGATCAAATAAGGGGGTTTGATGGAGAGGGCTTGAATTTCCGAGACCCGCCGTGCTGAAGTGATTGCTATTAAGAATGCTGTTTTCCATGTTAGTAATTTTAATTCACAGGTAGCTGCAGGTTCAAATGGTGGTACAGTAAGGGGCTTGAAGAACAAAATTGAGATCCCAGGGCATGATGGGTTCAGACATTGGGGGACGAAGCAACAGGGTACCTTTAAGGAATGCTTTGCATAGTATGTGTGCCATAAGACTAGGTTCACTCGCTACGTGGAAATTAGATATCGCCGCCAGCTGAACTTTGATGGTGGCTGATGCGGACCCCTGATAGAACAGCATAGAAAAGAACTCCAGAACTGAATCTATTGGAGCTGTGTAAGGATCAATACCTCTAGTATGAGCCCAGATAGAGAATCATTTCCATTTGCTAGAGTAAATCTTTCTAGTGGATGGCTTATGGGAGGATGATAATATATGGACCACTTCTGGTGAAAAATTATGACGTCTGACTAGCAATGGAAGTGGACTAGCCAGGCTGTCAACCGGAGTGTCCTCAGAGAGGGGTGGAACTGTCCCGACGTGTGTCAGCAAATCTGGTAGAAGATCCAGAATCCACGGAGTGTCCACAACGTATGGTTGAAGAAAGGGGAACCATACTTGATGAGGCCAGTGTGGGGCAATCAGAATCATTCTGCTTCCCAAGGATTCCACTTTCTGAATCACCCTTGAGAGAAGAGGAAATAAAGGGAAAGCATAAAGCAGACTGGAGGGCCAATCGTGAACCAGAGCGTCCCTGGGCGATTCCCCCTGTGGGGGATCAGCGTGAAGTAGTTGCTGCATTTCGCATTGAGAGGGCTGGCAAAAAGGTCGCAGCAAGGCTGACCCCATCTGCTGAAGATTCGCTCTGCAATCAGGCGATTCAGGGACCACTTGTAAGGCATAAGTATAGCTCTGCTTAGCCTGTCCGCTATTACAATGGACTTCCCCAGAATGTGCGTTGCCACCAGAAACCGTTGGGAAGCTATTGCCCCAATGCCACACTCGCATAGCCTCTCTGCATAGGGGGTAAGACCGGGTTCCCCCTTGCTTGCTGAGATACCACACTACTGACATGTTGTCCGACTGTATCACAACAATCCCTAGAGGAAGAACTTCCTGAACTGCCTGCAATGCACGAAGCACTGCTCTCATCTCCAGGACGTTTATATGCAAATGCATCCCGTGTTCTTGCCACGTGCCTTGGACTGTCCTGCCGAGATAATGCCTCCCCCCACCACCCCATCTGGGAGGCGTCCGTGGTCACCGTGGCAACTGGGACGGGAGGAACGAAGGGTTTTCCCCCATTCAAATTGTTGGTGCACAGACACAAACGGAGGTCCTGCTTGCACCTGTCTGTGATTAAGATGGAATGAGATAGTGGGAGTCTTTGGAAAGACCATTGGACAAAGAGGAGCCATTGAAAAAGTCTCATGTGTAATCTCGCTAGAGGGACCAACATGATAGTTGCCACCATGGTCCCTAGGAGTTGTAGAACCAGTCTTGCCTTCGCTTGTCTCAGGGGCATCAGCATATGTATTTGTCGTTGCAGTACCATGATCCTTTCTTGTGGTAAGAACGCTTGCATTTGAATGGTGTCCAACTCTGTTCCTATAAAAGTGACACGCTGTGAGGGCAATAAGGCAGATTTTTCCCAGTTTATTGTTATGCCCGATTGGTGACATAGACTGATGGTAGCGTCCCTGGCCTGAACTAGTTGATGCCTGGTGGGGGCGGTAAGGAGCCAGTCGTCCAGGTACGGAAACACCTGGAATCCGTGACGTCTCAAGTGAGCCGTCACCACATTTGGTGAACACCCTGGGGGCTGTGGTGAGACCAAAGGGCAGGGTTCGAAACTGGAAGTGACTGGCTCCCAGTCGGAAGCCTAGGTGACTCCTGGATGCTTTGTCCATTCTGATATGGTAATAAGCATCCTTGAGATCGATGGAGCACATCCATACTTCCTCTCCCAACAATGGAAGAATCGACTGTAGTGTGATCATACAGAACTTGGACTTGAGCACGTAATTGTTGAGTTGGCTGAGATCTAGTATGGGTCTCGGGTCCCTGTTCTTTTCAGCACCAAAAAGAATCTTAACTAAGTCCCTAATCCGATTTGGTCTGAGGGGACTGGTTGGATGGTCCCTTTTTCTAGCAGCTGAGACACCTCTGAGGCTGCTTGATCCCTTTGACTGGGTGGAACGTCTGGGATTTTTCTTATTGGTGGGGGTACTGATGAGAATGGGATGAGGTAACCTCCAGAAATTATCCTTAACACCCATCAGTATTGGGTAATGCTCTCCCAGGCTTCCGGATATAAGGAAATTCGACCCCCGACTGGCTCCAGATAAGTGCAGCCGGGCACACTCTCAGGAATGAGAGTATGGGGAGCCATGGAAGAAGTCGCGTTCTCCGGAACTGTGGGGGCCCCCTCTGCCTCTGGGGTGACGTCTCCCTGAGTAACCCCCCCTGCCTCTGGAGGGGGGGGGGTTCACCTTGTGCGGCAGGAAAAAACCTCTGTGATTTCTTGAACCACATCCCCCCCCCCACTGGGCCTTGAGATAAGGCCTAGAAGGAAGGGAAAAACGGACCCCTAAGCAGACAGTGTCTTTCCCTCTTGCTCGCACCTGGTGAGGGTGTCTTTCACTTTGGTCCCAAACAAGGAGGAACCGTCAAAAGGGGCGTCAGTGAAGGAAGACTTGAAGGCCTCCTCGAAGTGACAGGCGCAGCCAGGCTTGCCTTCTAAGGGTAACCCCTGAGCTCGCTGCCTTACTCGCTCCCTTGGCCGCATATGAGATGAGTCGCATGGACGAGTTAGCGATGGAGTTGAGGGTAGAAACCTGTGCATTAACCGTCTGAGCCACCACCTCAGGTATGTTACCCGCAAGAGTATCTCCCAATTCTTTGAGGAGATCTCTCTGGAGCAGAGTGAAGTGAGACAAATAATTCAGCGACCGTAAAGTGAAGGTTGCTGAAGATAGGGTACACTTCCCGTACCGGTCCATGGTCCTAGACTCCTTGTTAGGAGGATGAACCGCTGAGGAAGACTCTGCAACTTCCTTCTGGGTGGCTGCCGCCACCACCATGGCATCTACCGGGACTCCTTTTGACAGAAACTCTTTTCCCTAGGATGTGGACAGGAATTTGTTGGGACGCCTGGGCACGGGCTCCACAGAATCAGGGTTTTCCCACACCCTTCGACAAATGAGGTCAAGAAGTTGGTCGAAGGGTGGAGACACCCAGGAGGCGGAAGGTTGAGCGCCAAAAGCCTTAAGGAATACTGACTCCTCCTCGGAAGGAGTTTTGGAAGGCCAGCCTCCTCTTTGCTTCAGTATCTCCAGGATATCGGAGAAGGAAACATCATCAGAGGAAGACTTGGGGGACCCTTCCAATTCCTCGAGGTCAGTATCGGAGGTGAGAGACTCATACTGGGAGTCTATGTGATTCCTCTTGCACAATCTCTTTCTAGGAGGCTCCTCAGGCACGGACTCTGGGAGACCTTCAGAACGTTGGGGACCACTCATGGAGGTATCCTTAGGGCCTGGCGCTCTACTGTCCATGGATAGGTGAGTGTCAGAGGCTCTCTTCGGGGTGGTGGGGGACGGAATGACCGACCTGGGTGATGTAGCTGACGATCTTGCCAGCGCACTCTGCATGGCCTCGAAAGCAGCCCCCCCCCCCCCCGAGTCCTAGGACCGACCGGCCTCCGAGGCCACGACCGGGACCGGAGTCCCCGGAGCTGATGCACCGAGTGGGAGACTCGGAAAAGACAGCTGTTCCGAAGTATCCCCCTTGGGCCCGACCAGAGAGACCCGAGTCTCGAACCCTGTGGACTGAACCGACATGGTCGGAGCCGATGTCGGCACAGACAGACCCAAAGGGGGTATCAGAGCCGGCGCAGGAACATCACTCGGAGCATACCGGCTCCAATGACAAGGATGTGCCCGGAGGAGTAATCATCGAAAAGGTCATAGGAACTGGCTCCGGAGCAGAGTGGGTTGGAGCTGAGAACAATTTGGCCAACACCGGCGCCTGCAGGAGCCTCTGCACTATCCTATCAACATCCAAATCTGAAAGCCTGGAGGATTTGCAGGAGATTGATGGAGATTGGGATCTCTTGTCTTTTGAACCATGCCTCACACTGGGTGACCGGCTCCGAATGGTTCAAGAATAACAGGAGCAGACGCCAATTCAGTTAACACTGATACCTCCTGCGGCCCCGAGGACAGTGGAGCCGAGGAGGTACACTCCAAAACAGTAATCTTCTCCGGAGGCTCCGAAGTGGCAGATGGAGCCGGAGACCTTTTCTTAGACTTGGAAGCTTTAGACTTTACGGAGTACTAGAAGCCGAATCTATAGCTTCCTCAAATGACCGTTTCAGAAATTTAACATCAATTTATTTTTTCTCTCCTGGAGCACTGAACGCGTGGCAAAAGCTACACAACTCCTGTAAATGTATGGCTCCGAGGCAGTAGACACACACAGTGTCCATCCATGATAGACATTTTATCCACATTTGGAACATTTCTTAAAGCCAGAAGGCTTATGCTGCTCCTGATCCTTGGACATTTTATAATTAACGCTAGTGAAACACCTAGAAGCAAGTTACAAAAAGGGCGGGAAAAAACACACAATTTAGACATGCCAGAAAAACAGTACAAGACACACACTTTTTCTTTTGGCTTTTTCCCGGTTAGGGGTCGCCACAGCGGATCACTGTCCGCTCATGATTGGCAGTGGAGTGTTATGGTGTCGAGTTGCCAGCCCGGCACCCAACCTTCCACAGAAGGCACACACATGCACACACTCAAACCTAAGGCCAATTTAGAGTGTCCAATCCACCTACAGCATTGTCTTTGGGATGTGGGAGGAAACCGGAGCACCCGGAGGAAACCCACGCGACCACAGGGAGGACATGCAGACTCCGCACAGAAGGCACCCCAGCCGAGGATCCAACCCGAGAACCTCTTGCTGTGAGGCGGCAACGCTAACCACTGCACCACCGTGGCTGCCCAGTACAAGAAGCACCCGGAGGAAACCCATGCGACCACAGGGTGGACATGCAGACTCCGCACAGAAGGCACCCCAGCCGAGGATCCAACCAGAGAACCTCTTGCTGTGAGGCGGCAACGCTAACTTTTAGTTATGTACTTACCATAACTTTGGATGTATGGGATCCATCTCGCCTACATTCATGACAGATGGGTTCGGAGCCGATCCATCGGCTCCGACTCGGCAACTTATATACTAGCACAAAGTCTCTCATTGGCTGGGCTATACCCTATCCCAGGATGCACTACACCTGCTTCCCCAGATCTTGTTTGTTCGCTTTCATACACCCATGTAAACACAGAGACACTATAAGTCACTATAACCAACTAAAGTTCTTCAAGAAAGAACGCCAAGAAAACAGTGACTACAGCTCCTCTAAATCCAAATGGCAGGGGGAAGGAGGGTGGGTACTTATGAATGTAGGCGAGATGGATCCCATACATCCAAAGTTATGGTAAGTACATAACTAAAAGATGTAATGGGATCCTATCTCGCCTACATTCATGACAGATGGGACAGCGTCCCTAGCACCTACATCCCGGGTGGCTCATTGGAACACACTCCTGAGAACCGTGGAACCAAAGGAAGCTCTGCCTCGAGGAACCACATCCACCTTGTAATGAGAAATAAAAGTGTGCGGAGAAGTCCAGGTAGCCGCAGCACAAATATCATCTATGGATAATTTGGAGTGAAAAGCTACCGAAGTAGCCATTGCCCTGGTAGAATGAGCCTTGACAGGAAAGGGAAGGTCTTTATTGGCCTGTGAATAAACAAAGGTGATACAGTCTTTAATCCATTTTGATATGGAGGCTTTAGATACTGGTTGACCCAATTTGTTCGCTGCAAAAGAAACAAACAATTGATTTGATTTTCGCGTTTGAGCGGTTCTATTCAAATAAAAACGTAACTGTCTATGTACGTCCAATTGATGCAAAGTATATTCTGCGTTATTGGAGAATTCTGGGAAAAAACAGGGAGTTCTATGGTTTGTTGCAAACAGAAAGAGGAGGCCACCTTTGGAATAAATGCAGGGTTCAATTTCAATGAAACTCTATGTTTGTGAAAAATCAAATAGGGAGGATCAGAACAAAAAGCTTGAAGTTCTGAAACTCGCCTAGCAGATGTTATGGCTACTAAAAAGGCCGTTTTCCAAGACAGAAATTTTAAATCACAAGTAGCAGCTGGTTCGAAAGGACGGGCAGTTAGGGCAGCAAGAACCATATTCAAATCCCAAGGAGGAACAGGATGAGATAAAGGAGGCCTAAGGAGCCAAGCCCCTTTAAGGAACGCCTTACAAAGTTTGTGAGACATTAACGAAGGTTCAAATGAGGCATGAAAATTAGAGATTGCCGCTAGCTGAACCTTAATGGTAGAAACTGAAGAGCCCGACTGAAAAATGAAGGCCAGAAAATTCAGAACCTCCGATACTGGAGCAGTGAGAGGATCTATACCTCGTTCTTGAGCCCAGAAGGCAAACCTTTTCCATTTACTGGAATAAAGTTTGATGGTGGAAGGCTTATGGGAAGAAGACAGAATGTGGACCACATCAGGCGAGAGAGCATTATCTCGGACTAAGGATGGAAGTGGAGTAACCATGCTGCCAACTTCAGGGACCTGAGAGATGGATGAAGCCGTCCTGACTGATGAGTCAACAGGTCTGGCACCGGATCCAGAAACCATGGACCTTCTATCGCATGCCTCTGTAGGAAAGGGAACCAAACTTGACGAGGCCAGTGCAAGGCAATCAGAATCATTTCGCTCTCCATGTAAATGGCCTTCTGTATCACCCTTGGTAGGAGGGGGAACGGAGGGAAGGCGTAGAGAAGACCGGGGGGCCAAATGTGAGTCAGAGCGTCCCTGGGAATCTGTCCCTGAGAAGGGAACAGTGTGAAGAAAACTCTGCATTTCACATTGTGAGGGCTGGCAAACAGGTCGCAGCAAGGAAGACCCCATCTGTTGAAGATTTTCGCAGCTATACTCTGATTGAGGGACCACTCGTGGGGCAAGAGAATGGTCCTGCTTAATCTGTCCGCAATCACATTGGACTTCCCCGGTATGTGCGTTGCCATTAGAAAGCGGTTGGTAGCTACCGCCCAGTGCCAAAGTCTCATAGCTTCTCTGCATAGTGGGTAAGACCTGGTACCCCCTTGTTTGTTTATGTACCATACTACCGACATGTTGTCGGATAGGATAGCAATTGGACCCTGTGGGAGAGCGTGATGGAGAGCTTGGAGTACCAATAGTACCGCTCTCATCTCCAGTACATTGATATGCAAATGCGTTTCCTGGATCTGCCATGTGCCTTGGACCGACCTGTCCAGGTAATGACCCCCCCACCCTACCTGGGAGGCGTCCGTGGTCACAGTGGCAACGGGACGTTGAGGAATAAAGGATCGCCCCTGGTCGAGATTTGACTGTAGAAGCCACCAACGCAGATCTCGACGGCAACTTTCCGTGATTATGATTAAGTGGTTCAAGGGCAGTTCCTGATAAGACCATTGAACCGACAGTAGCCATTGTAGAATTCGCATGTGAAGTCTGGCCAAGGGAACAAGAAGTATAGTCGACGCCATCGAGCCCAACAGTTGTAGGATCCGATGGGCCGGGGCTCTTTGTAAGTGAAGGCAGGATTTGACTTGATCTTGTAAGATCTGAATTCTTGCTGCCGGTAAAAAGGCACGCATTCTTTTTGTGTCTAAGTCTGCGCCTATGAAAGTAATACGCTGCGAAGGCTGTAGTACAGATTTTTGCAAATTGAATGTGATCCCCAAGAAACGGCCCAAGGTGAACGTGGCTCTGAGCGCTTGGAGAAGTAGATGCTCGGAGGTGGCTGTAAGGAGCCAGTCGTCTAGATAAGGAAACACCTGGAATCCCAGACTTCTCAGGTGAGCAGTTACCACTGCCAGACACTTGGTGAACACCCTGGGGGCTGTGGTGAGACCAAAGGGCAGTGCTCGAATTGGAAATGACTGGCTCCGAGGCGGAGCGTAAATGTCTCCTGGACTCTTGAGCTATGGGAATATGATAGTAAGCGTCCTGGAGATCTATTGAGCACATCCATGCATCTTTTTCCAGCAAAGGAAGAATAGATTGAAGAGTGACCATTCGGAATTTGGACTTTTTTACGAAACGATTCAATGAACTGAGGTCCAAAATGGGCCTGAAGTCCCCTGTCTTTTTTGGTACCAAAAATAATTTTGAGTAAGTTCCTGATCCGATCTGGTCGATGGGGACAGGCTGGATGGCTCTTTTTTCTAGCAGCTTTGAAACTTCTAATGCTGCCTGATCCCGCTGACTGGGTGGTACGTCCGGGATTTCCCTTAAAGAAAGGGGGGGTTTGTTGAAGGGTATGATATATCCTCCGGTAATGATGCGAAGCACCCACGGATCGCTTGTTATGGATTCCCAAGCTTGTGGGTGCGCCGCAAAGCGACCCCCGACTGGCTCCGGAGTTGCACAGTCGGGCAACAACTCAGGAACGCTGGTTGTATGAAGAACCACGAAAGGAATCGCGGTCTCCAGAGTTACGGGGGCCTCTGCCACCTCTGAGGCGGCGTCTTCCAAAATCCCCCCCCCCCCGCCTCTGGAGGGGGAATCACTAGGTGGAGTAGAGAAAGACTTTTGGGATTTTTTAAACCACATTTTCCCTCCTCTCCCAGCCTTGGGATAAGGCCTGGAAGGAGCGGAATAACGGGCCCCAACAGCAGTCAAAGTCTTGCCCTCCTGCTCGCACCGAGTTAGTGTGTCCTTCACCTTGGGTCCAAACAAAGATGACCCATCAAAGGGGGCGTCGGCGAAGGAAGACTTGAAGGCCTCCGTAAACGAACACAAGCGTAACCAGGCTTGTCTCCTAAGGGCAACGCCTGTTCCCGCAGCTCTACTCGCTCCATCGGCCGCATACGAGATGAGCCGCATGGACGAGTTAACAATAGAAAAAAAAGTATTCATCTGTGCGCCAACAGTCGAGGCCAGCGCTTCAGGTAGATTACCAACAAGGGAGTCATTTAGCTCTTTGAGAAGATCCCTTTGGAGCCTTGTAAAATGACATAAATAATTCAGCGACCGTAAGGTAAAGGCCGCTGAGGACAGGGTACGCTTCCCGTACCTATCCATACTCCTAGAATCCTTATTAGGAGGATGAATAGACGTCGAAGCCTCTGCCACGTCCTGCTGTGTGGCAGAAGCCACCACCAAAGCATCTACCGGTACACCCTTTGTGAGAAATTCTTTCTGGGGGGGAGCTGACAAGAATTTATTGGGCCTCGTAGGCACCGGTTCCACGGAATCAGGGTGTTCCCACACCCTTCGAGAAACCAAATCAAGGAGTTCATCGAAGGGCGGAGACACCCAGGAGGCGGAGGGCTGGGCCCCAAAGGCCTTGAGGAAGACCGACTCCTCAGCTGAAGGGGTTTTGGCTTGCCAGTCACCTCTCTGTCTCAGAATCTCCAAGATATCTGAGAAGGAGATATCATCCGAAGATGATTTGGGGGACCCTTCCGCATCATCAAGGTCAGTATCCGATGTAATAGACTCATCTTGGGAGTCTACGTGCTTCCTCTTACACAATTTCTTCCGTGGGGGTTCGTCCGAAGCAGTTTCGGACGGACCGCCCGGAAGAAGGGAACCCCCGATTGGGGTATCCTCAGGCCCTGGGGCCCCGCTGCCGGGGGGCTGCAACGCAACAGAGGCACCAGTCTCCAAATCTAGGGACGGTGAGGTAGAGTCTAGTTGAACCGGCAAAGGCATGGCCAGCACGCTCCTCATGGCCTCAAAGGCCGGACCTCCAGAATCCGAAGAAGTCACTGGTCTAGAGGCCACGATGGCACTGGGAATTCCAGCAGCCGATGTTCCGAGAGGAAGACTAGGCACCGAAGCACCTAATCCCAAAGTATTCCCCTCAGGCCCGGCTGTAGAGGTCGCAGTACCAAACCCTGAACCGGAGGACAGGGTAGGAAGCATAGTCGGAGCCGAAAAGCCTGATAGGGGTCTCTGCTCCGACCATATGGCTCCACCTTGCTCCACCACCACCGGCTCCAACAACTCAGAGGAGGTGGGAGGAGGAATCAAGTGTGTCGGGGGGGGGGGGGATCGGCTCCGAAGCAAACTGTGCTGGAGCCGAGACCATTTTAGCAAACACTGGAGATTGAAGAGCCTCTGTAAAACCCTATCCAGGTCCGAATCTGATAGTCTCGAGGATTTAGAGGAGGTAGACACTCGAGAAGACTTTCCTCTCATCTCCGAGGGAGAAGGGGACCGGCTCCGAAACGGCTCCAATACTGTCGGTGCCGACTCCACCACCTCATGGACCACCATCGGCGCCGAAGAAGCCTTCTTCGGGGCCGAGGGGGAAGAGTCTGAGCTGCACACTTCCACCGGCTCCGAAGCCATTGGAGCCGATGGAGGTGATTCACCTCTCGATACTCCAACTTGCGGCTCCGAAGACAATGGAGCCGAAGTAGGAGGTATCGAGGCAGACTCTTCGACACTCGGCCCCGAAGTCAGTGGAGCCGAGGAAGAAGAGGCCAACTTTTTCTTTTTAGAAGTCGGCCCCGACGGACTTGCCGGAGCCGACGATCTTTTCTTTTTGGAAGCAACAGGAGGATTCAAAGCTTCCTCAAAGGAGGGTTTAATAAGCCCTTTTAAAATGAGCTTGTTCTTACGTTCTTGAAGAACTCTAGCAGAAAAGGCATGACATACGCTACAAGTCTCCTGTAGATGTTTCGGCCCCAAACAATAAACACAAATTGAATGGCTGTCTGTTATGGACATTTTATAACTGCACCGAGTGCATTTTTTAAACCCTGATTTTTGTTCTTTAGACATAGTACAGGTACTGCAACAAATAGAGATTATCACAAAAATTAAGCACTATAAAGAAGAAAAGCGCCAACTGAAAAGCGCGAGACTCACTGGCGCAAGCACCTAGAAGAAAATTACCTCAGAAGCAACTGACAAATAAGTACAACGGCCCAAAGCCCTCTAATTTAAACGGGCTTGGCCCGAAAGACAAAAAAACACAAAGGGACTTAAAATAAACAGTACAAAGGACTTTTGAACTAAATAGTACACCAGAGTAGGGCAAGGGCCCTCTAACTCAAACGGGCCTTGCCCGACTGAAAAAAAGGGACAAGTACCAGACGACACTCAAGCACTTAAACTTCACAAATATTATAAAGAAGCTGTTAAAACAGCTGTTTGATTAATATATAGCAAAAAACCCCAAGGTCAAGGACCAATAAAGGTAAAAATAACTACTTAGCTCCAGCCAAGTCGAGACCACGTCCAGCTTGTAAAGCGGCAAACGAGATCTGGGGAAGCAGGTGTAGTGCATCCTGGGATAGGGTATAGCCCAGCCAATGAGAGACTTCGCGCTAGTATATAAGTTGCCGAGTCGGAGCCGATGGATCGGCTCCGAACCCATCTGTCATGAATGTAGGCGAGATAGGATCCCATTACATCCACTGCACCACCGTGGCCGCCCAGTACAAGACACACACCAAGAACCTCTAATTTAAACGGTTCTTCTAGGGATTACACAGGAAAAAACACGAAGACCAAAGGTTTATCCAACAACAGAGGGGAGGACTAGGTCCTCTAACTAAAACGGGCCTAGCCCGCTGGAACAGTCAGGGATACCAAAAAACAACTATCACACAGAAATCACACACACAATTTTAGCGAACAGCAACAAGAACAGCTATTAAAATAGCTTTTGGGTCTGAACTAACAACTTTCTCAAAGAGAAATAGCAAAAAAGAAGGTACTTAGCCACAGCCAAGCATGACCACGTCCGAGCTACACAAGAGGCAAACAAGATCTGGGGATATGGAGCAGTGCATCATGGGATACCCTCTTAGCCCAGCCAATGAGAAACTTTGAGCTAGTAAAAATCAGCCGAGTCGAAGTCGATATTCGGCTCCGAACCCACTGGTAAGAATGTAGGCAAGATAGGACTACATAACATCCTACACTAACAAACTACACAAAAAAACTTTCAAAAACCATTAGAATATCAAAACTACCCAACTCACAGACTCGGAGCTCAGGATCACAATGCTTATGGCTAGCCATGGCAAATGAGATCTGGGGGTTGGAAGGTAATGGAGGTTCATAGATTAGTACTAGGCTAACTGCCCTTGTGGGCTAGTTTCAGTCTAGCCAATTACCCCATGTGAGAATCAAACCTTGCACCTTATGCTTGTAAGGTAAACACCTTAACCATTATGCCAACCCCCCACCAAGGTGTATTATGGGTTAAGGGAAGAGCTTGGAGCAGATGCTAGTGAAACTGCCGGCCCGGATCTGATACGGATCCGGTATCCACACGTTGAAGATCAAATGAAGTAAACTACTTCTGATTAATAGTTTTCCAGGCTACAAGGTTCAAGGAGAAGTGTCCCTCGACTGCCTCCAGAGTGCATGATTCGGGCAAGCTTTCAAGGACGCTGATAACGATTCTCTGTAAATGATCCATGGAAAAAAGAAGGTATGTCCTTACCATAACGTTCCATGTGTGTTGTCCATCTCATCCTTTATTCTCACTGATGGGTCGGATCCGATTTGTCAGATCTGTCTCAGCCATTTCTCCAGCTCGAGGTCTTCAGCAAAGCTCATGGGCTCTATTCTTTACCCATAATGCAACGCCCCCAACTACTTCAGATCTTGTTTGCCCCCAGCAGCTCATTGAAGAGAGCTTCATAGTATCCCCAACTGAAGATGCATAAGAAAGTAAGGGCTCCTATACATATGTAAACATATATATCAATATCAAATAGATAAGTTAAAATCTCTGAGGCTATATGGTCCTGTGAAGTCCAACTGTTGTAATCGATCTACCAGGAACTTAGGAAGGGGGTGAGAATAAAGGACAAGAAGGACAACACGAATGGAATGCTATGGTAAGAACATAACGTCTTTATTTGATGTTGTCAATATCGCCTTTATTCTCAATGGCGGACCACATCCCAAGCAACTAAACTCTTGGGTGGCTCATGGAAGAATATTCCTAAGAACCACAGAAGGCTCTACTCCTAGAGGCCATTTCCACTTTGTAATGAGTAATAAAGGTACGAGATTTCGCCCAAGTAGCTGCAGTGCAAATATTATCCAGATGTACTCTAGCCTGAAAGGCTGCAGACGTGGCTACAGATCCAGTGGAATGAGCTTTTAACCATGGTGGGAAGAGGTTTGTTCTTTGAATTATAAATGTGGGAAATGCACATTGTTAATCATCTTGATAGGGTAACTTTTGAAACTGGTGGACCTTTCCTGATCTCAGCATAAGAGACAAAAAGCTGATCCGATTTTCTTATTTCAGAAGTTCTATGCAAATAAAAACATAACTGTCTATGAATATCTAGCAGATGATGAGAATACTCTCTGTTATTTTGAAAGCTGGGAAAGAAAACTGGGAGGTCTACAGATTAGTTAATATTAGTTTCTGACACGACCTTCAGCAAAATGGATAGGTTAGTGCATAATGAGACCGTATTTATGGAAGACTATATAGGTGGGGTTGCTGACAAGACTTACAACTAATAGTATTTTAGATGTAAATTAGAAATAGCTACTAGCTGAAATCTAATCAAAGCTGCAGCTCCTCCTCCAGTGAAAAGCTCCGATAGGAATTGCAAAATAGTATGAACTGGTACTGTAAAGGGGTCTACCCTGTTGTCAATGGCCCATAGCACAAAACTTTTCCATTTGCTTCTGCAAAATTTTTGAGTAAATAACTTACGAGACAATAAAATATGCTTGACTGAAGAGAAAAGAGATGGAAACCTGGCAATTAACGGAAATGGAGCAGCCAGGCTGTCAATTTGAGGGAGTTCAAACTGGAATGAACCATCACTGACAGATGTGTCAAAAGGTCTGGACCTGGGTCCAGAATCCAAGGTTCGTCTAGATGAGACTGAAGAAAAGGGAACCCAATTTGACGAGGCCAGTAGTGTGCAATTAGGATAATTGTTGTCTCCAACAAACTCACTTTCTGCAGAAATTTTGATAGTGGAATTGGGGGAAAGGCATAAAGAAGTCCCGGAGGCCAATTGCGTACAAGTGCATCCCTCGGTGACTCCCCCGTGGGAGGGATCAGGACAAAGTAGTTTCTGCATCTGGCATCATCAGGTGATACAAAAAGGTTGCAGCAAGGCTGGCCGCTTTTCTGGAAGATCATTTTTGCAACTTTCTGGTTGATGGACCACTTGTGGCTATAAGACGGCCCTGCTCAATTTGTCCTTAATGATGTTGGACTTCCCTGGGATATGCACTGTGGTAAAAAGGGTGGAGGCTATCGCTCAATGCCAGACCCTGAGAGCTTCTCGACAAAGTGGGTATGATCTGGTTCTACCCTGTTTATTTACATACCATACTACAGACATGTTGTCCGACTGGACTGCTATCATTCCCAGAGGAAGAGAGTCTTGAAATGCTTGCAATGCAAGAATCACTGCCCTCACCTCTAGGATATTTATATGCTGCTGAACCTCGTGTTCTTGCCGGATGCCTTGAACTGTCTTCCCTAGAAAATGATCCCTCCAACCCACTCTATCAAGGAAGCATCTGTAATCACTGTGGCTGGCTATAGGATGAGGAGGGGTGAACGGGCAACCCTCAGTCACTAAGGTTGAGTGAATCCACCACTGAATATCTTTTTTGCAGGTATTGCTTATCAGAATCTTGTGGGACAGTGGAAGTTCCAAGATCGATCACTGAGCGAAGAGCAACCACTGAAGGACCCTCATGTGAAGGCGAGCTAGTGGAATCAGTACGATAGCTGCAGCCATTTTTCCTAACACCTGGATCTTCTTGATCAAAATTCTCACATAGTACTGGATGTCACCTACTCTGCTCTGTGGAAGTCTTGCTATTTGTCAAGTTGCATTCAACTCTGCTCCTATGAAAACCAAACTCTAAGATGGCTCTAGCACAGATTTTTCATAGTTGACGGTAATGCCTAGGGAGGAAAAGAGCTGAAGGACATAATTCCTTGATTGGAGCAACTGATGCCTAGTCGGGGCGGTTATGAGCCAGTCGTCCAAATATGGAAACAGGCAGAATCCTTTTCATCTCAGGTGAGACGCTACCTACTGCCATACATTTGGTGAACACCCTGGAGGCTGTGGTGAGACCAAAGGGCAGAACTCAAAACTGGAAATGACTTGCTCCCAGCTGGAAGTGCAAAAACCTCCTGGACCACCTGTCCATTCAAATGTGATAGTATGCATCCTGAAGGTCTATAGAGCGCATCCAACTGTCTTTTCCTAGGAATGGAAGTATCGACTGCAGTATCACCATCCAGAACTTCAACTTTTTTTTACAGATTTGTTTAGGTGGCCGAGATCCAAAATGGGTCGTCCATTCCCTGTTTTCTTTGGAACTAAAAAGAATCTTGAGTAAGTTCCAGATCCTCTCTGGTCTGTAGGGACTTCCTGGATGACTCTTTCAGATAGCAACTTTTGAATCTCTAGTGTTGCTTGTTCCTTTTGACTGGGTGGAACATCTGGAAATGATTTGTTTTTGGGAAAAGGAAGGGAGAAGGGAATGATATATCCTCTGGATATTATGTCGTGCACCCATATTTTCATTTGTGATTTTTAGCCAGGTTTCCTGGTGCAGACACCCCCCCCCCCCCCAACTCCCTCCAGAGGCAAGCAATCAGGCACTCTTTCAGGAGTGCTTAAAGGGTCTCCCAAAGAAAGATTCTCAGCAGCCCTGGTTCTGCGAACCCCCTCTGCCATGGGGGCAACATCTCCAATTAGAGTTTCCCCCTCTGTCTCTAGGGGAATTTTCACCTTGTGTGTCCTGGTAAGACTGTTGAGATTTTCTGAACCACATTTTCCCACTACCTCTCTGACCCTTGGTAAAGGGTATAGTAGGAGTGGAAAAACACACATCAACAGCAGACAATGTCTTGCCTTCTTGTTCACATCTGGTGAGCGTTTCCTTTACTTTCTGCCCGAAAAGAGATGAACCGTCAAAAGGGGCACTGATAAAGACTTGAAGGGCTCCACGAAATTGTAAATGCGCATCCAGGCCTGCCTCCTAAGAGAGATACTTGAGCCTGCTGCCTTAATCATTGCATCTGCAGCATAAGAAATGAGTTGCATGGATGAGTTCACAACAGAATTTAAGGTGCCAAGCTGTGCAATGACTATCTGTCACATCAGCTATGGCCCCTTGGAGGGAGCCTGACAATTCTTTAATCAGGTCTTTCTGTAATCTAGTGAAGTGGGTGAGATAATTCAGAGAACGTAAGGCAAAGGTCGCTGAAGAGAAAACGTGCTTCCCATACCTATCCATCATCTTAGAGTCTTTATTAGGAGGTTGCACAGAGGAACTTGTTTCAGAAAGTTCCTTTTTAGTAGCTGCTGCCACAACCTGGCATCAACCACAACGGCCTTTGTTAGAAAGTTTTTTTCTTTTGGGGCAGTTATGTATTTATTTGTCTTCTAGGAGAAGGGTCTATGGTATCTGGGGTCTCCCAAGCCTTTTGTGAGATTAATTCTATGAGCTCGTCAAAAGAAGTCATTACCCAAGAAGTTAATGGGTGAGACGCAAAGGCCTTCAGGAAAACCACCTCCTCAGCAGAAGGGGTGGAGGGTTACCAATTACCTCTCTGTTTTAAGATTTCTAGAATGTCTCCAAAGGGGACATATTCAGAAATCCCTCAGAGCCAGACGCTCCAGGGATCTAAACTTTGTCATCACAATAAACAAAACATGCTGGAGGGATAGGTTCTTGACCCAAAGACTCCTCAGACTCTGGAATAGACTGCCCATACATGTCAAGCAGAGTGCCTCTTTGGCACTCTTCAAAAGGAACCTTGACAACTGGATGGGAGAAAGGAAATTCACCCTGGGGATCACGTCAGTCATCCTGCTAGACAGGGGTCCAGGGAAGTAAATAGTGTGGGAAGAAATAGCCAAGGAATTGTTATGGCTAGGCTTGTATAGGCCGTAGGGCCGACAGCCCCGTACCAACCTATGAACCTATGGAAGTGATCGTGGGGACCCTTCTGCTTCATCGAGGTGTCAGATGTGATAGACTCCTCCGGGGAGTCAAGATGCCTCTTCCGAGGAACCTCTTCAGTGGGATAGTCTGGAGAGATTTCAGAAGAGTGGGTGGTACCATGAGGGACATTCTGACACCTATCGTCTCTGCAGACCTATGAAAAGGGCACGTCAAAAGAGAGAGAGACACCCAGCACCCTGATTGAAGAGCGAGGAAGACCCGAAGAAGACTGTCTCAGACTGAAGTAAAGTCCTCATGGCTTCAAAGGAAGAACCTCCTTGCTCAGAGGAACTCCCAGGAGCCGAAAAAAGTCGTTGGAGCGAAAGGAATCTCCAGAGTAGAAGAGAACAGCTCCGAAGCAGAGGTAGGACTGTGCCGAAGCCCCCCAGAGGCATAGTTGGATACAATGAAATCCGAAAAGTCTCCACGGACCCAGCAGGGATGTGTCAGCTCCTAGAGGTCTCCTGCTTCGAAGGCATAGAGACACTCAGGACAGACATTAGATCCAAAGAAGGCATGGGTCCTGGTCCAGACATCGACACAACCTGGATATCGGAATCTTCTGGCTCCAAAGCAGAGGGACGGATTGGAAGAGGAACTGCACCAACAGAGGGGCTCGAGTCTGATCCGATTCCTTTGGGCTAGGATCCACCAGCAGTTTGGCAAAAGCAGGCATCTACAAAAGTCTCTCTATGACCCTATCCACGTCTTCATCAGAAAAACTCATGGTAGACCTAGAGGACATGGTAGGTGATCTTGATATGGCTAGGAGTAGAGAAGGGAGCCAAGAAGAAACCTTTTCAATAGTGGGAGATCGGCCCCTATGTGTCTGCTCCGATAAAAGGGTTGATTTTGATGAAACTCTCTGCTCTGAGGGAGTCTTAGAGGTAGAAAGAGAGGTCTGCTTTGATAGAGACTTTGGATCTTATAACTTTGGAGCCTTCTGCTTTGGCTCCGATGAGGATCTCAGCTCTGACGAAGGTCTTTTGGGCAGGTTTGGGAGATATAGCTTCAGCAAAAGGAGACTTAAAAAGGCCTTTCAGAATAAGCTTATTTTTTCATTCCATTAATGCCCATTCATTAAAACTGAGGCAAATAGAACAAGACTCCTGCAAATGAAGAGGCCCCAAGCAATACACATACAGAATGAGTTAATCGCTAAAGGGCATTTTTTTACCACATTTTTTTGAAGCCCAAGGGCTTACTATCCTGCTTTTGTGACATGACTAAAAGAAAAGGACAAGGAGAGACAATCACTTGCAGCCTCACACACAGTCCTCCAACTTAAACGGACTAAAGAGCCCACACACAGTCACGCACACAGGCAGAAAAAGTTAAATACACATTTTTTTTTTTTTTAAACAAGAAAAAAAGGGAAAAGGAACACCCTCTAATTTAAACAGACGTTCCAAAGATGCCCTCTAAATGAAAACGGATGTTCACGACTAAGCTATCTAACAGAGAGATAAAGAAATGGATGAAAAAGTAGAGAGGAAAATCCTTTTTATAAAATGTAGAAAAAAGTTAAGTACTTAGCCCACAGCAATGCCGTTGAACCTCTTCTCTGCGTGGCAAACGAGATCTGAGGTAGTTTGGGGAGTTACAGTATGGGTAAAGAATAGAGACCACAAGCTTTGCTGAAGACCTTGAGCTGGAGAAATAGCACAGACGGATTGGATCCGACCCACCAGTGAGAGAATAAAGGCGAGATTGACATCACATCCTTGGTTTTGCAGACCACCTCTGCCCCTTGGGTGATGTCCCATGGGACTGCCTCCACCTTGGGGAAGTCTGTCCATAGGAGTGTCCTGGTGAAAATGTTGCATCGTCTTGACCACAATTCCTACCTCCTCCGATTCTTAGAAAAAGATCTTTGAGGAGTAGAAAAATGGATTCCTATAGCAGACAAGATCTTACCGTGATGCTCACTCTTGGTAAGCATTTCCTTTAGTTTTGGTCCAAATAATGTGGAACTGCTATAGGGGCATTTATGAAGGATGTCAACTCATTACAGCCAATTGATGCCTCAAGGAGGTTTTCCAGTTACAGCCTGCTAATGCCTCCAGGAGTGAAATATTGCTTGTTCATATTTGCATTAATATTCTAAAACCATGCAACATAAAAAGTACTAAAATATCTCATCTTAAAGCTTACACAATAGCAAACACAACTTATATAGATATTTGACTTCTGTCAAGTGCAAGTAAAAAAATATTGTTGTTCATGTAATTTTTTTTATGTTATAAATTTCTTGTTTTTCTAAATATCTTGGCAACCAATTAGTGCAGACAGAATTATCTTAGATTCTTATGAAAGCTTTAAGCTGGAGAAACAAAATGCTACTGACAGCACGTGTGAAACTTGAATGCCTGCTGAGATATTTAAGTTGTTTATAACATATTATAAACATTACAGTTATTGTGTTTACTGTAACTTAAAAAAAATCCAGTTTGAGATCTAGAACCTAAAGAATACTTATCAGTATGGAAGGAGATCAACAGACCACACTGCTTTGCCAGGGATGGTCTGCACCTCTCCCCTCTAGGCTTTTGAATATTAGCTAAAACATATCTTCTCCCATGGTGACTTTTTTTAAGCAATGACAAACTGAAAGCACTTCTGACATAGCAAATCGAAGCCAAGAAAATCTAAAGGTATTACTGCTCAGTGCTAGGAGCACACCAACAGTGCAAGGTTAGAATGCCTTCCACACATTTAGACCAGCTACTTCACAGGCAGGGACCAAAGGTGGAGGTGTCTCTATTTACATCAAAAATAAATATACTTCATGGCTGGTCAAAAAGGACAATGCACTTGAGCTGCTCTATGTTGAAATCCCCATAGTTAAAATCCAATACAACTTCCTTGCAAGCTATATGCCCCCCCCCCATGACCCAGGAAACCCATACCATGTATTTAAACTTATTAGAAACACTAACCATCCAACCCAATACCATATTCACGGCTGACTTTAATTACCCCACTTTTAACTGGGAATCCTATACGACATCACACGTACACGCATGAGATGGTACAACAGGAGGAGAAAAATCATGGCAAAAGTTAGGAGGTGCAGCAACCAGAAAGATAAAAGCACTCTCAACAAACTAAACAAAACTCAGAGGACAAAGTCTACCAAAGCCAAATTTGAGGCACGTTTGGCCTCCCAGGCCAAGGACAACCACAAAGCATTCTTTAGCTATGTCCACAACTCCAAAGGCAATACACAATTGTGTGCAGAGCTCATTGTAAATGGAGCCAACTGTAGCCTCCAAACAGGCTTCTTGCCTCATGAATGGAGAAAGGCAACAGTTATCCCCTCTACACAAAGGTGGGCCATCTATAGACATTGGAAACTACAGACCCACAAGCCTTATATGCAAAGCCATGGAAAGAATTATCATGGAGATAATCAATAGAGATATAGTAAACCTCCAGACACTAGACCCAACCCACTTTGGTTTCGACAAGGTACAACATGCTTACTCAACCTGGTGGACTTCTTTGAGAATGTCACCAAAGCAATGGATGAGGGCAAAAATCGCTCATGCTGCCTACCTTGACCTGGCCAACACATTTGACAGAATATCCCACTCGGGCAATTTTTACAAACTCAACAGGTTAGGGACAAACCAGTATGTCATCCGGTGGATAGCCAACTGGCTCAGGAAGTTAGAATTAGGGAGTCCACCTCTACAAAGTGGCCAGTCACAAGTGGAGTCCCTCAAGGATCAGTCCTTGGACCGTTCCTTTTTGCCACTTACTTCTCAGAAGTCAAGGCCAATGTCAGTGGTCTCTGGCTGACTAAATTAGCAGATGACTCAAATTAGGAGCGGTCATTGAATCTCACACGGACACAGATGTTCTCCAGGAGGGGCTGACACAGACAAATAACTGGTGTCAGAGCCATGGACTAAAACTAAATGCCAAGAAATGCATAATAGTATCCTTTGGGAAGTCATCCATCCCTGGTAACTATCATATTGACAACACACCCCTTAGGGTTGACCCAGTGGTCAGGGACTTAGGGACACACACAGACAGTAATCTAGCCTTTGATCATAATGTGTCTACAGTGGTGAGGAAATCAGTCTATGTTGTGCAATTTATAAACAAAGGTACGGCATCTAAGTCCAAGGAAGTCATTGCTCCACTATATTTGGCATTCATCAGACCTATCACTGAGTACATTGCAAACTAAGCATACCCACCAACTGAAATGTCCACAGAGGTTCCTCACTAAAAAAATACAGGCCATAAGTAATATGCCCTATGCAAACTGCCTCAAGGCCCTATACCTGTATTCTGTCCCCTACAGGCTTTTGAGGGGAGAGCTATGCCTGGCATATAGGGCATTGTCAGACCCCACTCTGATGGACCTCCTGCATATCCACAAAACAAACAGTACCAGAATTACCCATTCTAAAGACTTAAACCTTGTCTGTGATATAAATAAAACCTGCTGGAGAGACAGGTATGTATCCCACAGACTACCCCATCTATGGAACAGGCTCCCCACCCATGTTCATAGGTTCATAGGTTCATAGGTTCATACTAGGCTATCTGCCCGAGGGCATTTACAAGCCTAGCCCATCGTTTTGTGGCTTACGCCACCCCTTAAGTATGGGGAACTATACCCATTATTTTGCTGTGCCTCTGTCGAGCAGTGACACTGAGGTAATCCCTGGGGTATATTTGCGATCTCCCATCCATTGGTCAAGATTTCTCTTGAACAAGGCCAGCGAGGTGCTCTGCCTCACATATACCGGGATTTTGTTCCACAGCATAGGGAGTCTTTGGGTGATGAATCTATCCCTCCAGCACGTCCTATTAATAGCCGTGTCGAGGTTTAAGTCTCCCGCGGTTGTGGCTCTGGTGGATCTAGATTTTTGAGGTGAAGCATATTCATCAAATCTGGGTTTGACATGGCCTTGTATGTTAGGCAAAGGTCACCTCTGAGCAAGCGGTGGCGACTGAATAGAGCTGGAGTTCTTTCAGTCGGGCAGCATAGGACAGATTTTGAGACCCTTTATCCTTTTGGTGAGGAACTTTTGTGGTCTCTCCAGCTGCTGCAAGTGTCGGGTCAGATACATTCCGAATTGGGCATTGTACTCAATCATTGGTCTGATGAGTGATGAGTAAAGGAGACCATGACCTCCCTTGATCTAGATGAGAATCCCTTCATGATAAGGTGGGCAATGTAGAAGGTCTTCCTAACGACTTTAGCTACATGGGTGTCGAATGACAGACTACAATCAACCTGGGTCCCCAAGTCCCTGATAACTTCTTCTGTGCTCAGTGGATTGCCACCTATTTGGTAGCTAGGGGTAACCTTGTTTTTCCCGAAGGGTATGACTATGCATTTTTTGGCATTTAACTTTAGGCCATGGCTCTGGCACCAGTTATCCGTTTCTGTGAGACCCTTCTGAAGGATATCTGTGTCAGATGTGTTTTCTACTATGGCTCCCAGTTTGCAGTCATCTGCAAACTTTGTCAGCCATAACCCTCCTGTGTTTGCTTGTACTTGGAAAAGTAGATGCCAAACAAGAGTGGGCCCAGGACTGAGCCCTGTGGGACCCCACTTGTGACAGGCTTTGAGTCTGACATGGCGCCAGCAACTCTGACCCTGTGGGTTCTGTCACTCAGCCAGTTTGCAACCCATCTTGTGATGTATGGGTTAACATTTAAGCTGCTGAGTTTTTCAATGATACCCGAGTGAGGTATTGTATCGAAGGCCTTCGCCAGATCCAGGTAGGCTGTATGGACTGCCTTTCCCTCATCAATGGCTTTGGTGACTGTTTGAAAAAGTCAACCAAGTTTAAAAGGCATGATCTGCCTTTGACAAAGCCAAACTGGGTTGGATCCAAGGTCTGCAAATTCCTATGTCTTTATTTATGAGGCCCATTATGATCCTCTCCATGGCTTTGCAGATAAGGCTTGTCAAGCTAATAGGCGGTAATTTCCAGGGTCGGTGGAAGCACCGCCTTTGTGAAGTGGGACCACAGTTGCAGTGCGCCACTCCTGGGTACATATCCAGAGGTAAGACTTTGATTAAATAGCTGTCCTAGTTGTGGGTTTAATTCCTCATTGAGTTCGTGGAGCACACAGCCGGGGACACCGTCGGGTCCCATGGATGCTGTGTTTTTGCTTTGGAGAGAGCAGTTTTAACTTGGGCGTTGGAAATGTTTGGGGGGCTGCAATCGTTTGGTATAGATATCTCTCCTTTTGGGGGGGAGAAGTTTGCACTGAACCTGTCAGCCAGTATGTTGGCAATGTCTGTAGGATCAGTAATCTTCACATCATTTTTGACTAGTTCTGAGCATATCTGGGAGTTTCCTCCCAGGTTTCTAACATAGCTAAAGAATGCCTTATGATTGTCTTTTGAGTCTTTAGCTATTTTTCTCTCAAAATTTGCTTTGGATGATTTTATGAGAGCTCTTAGTTTTTACTTATAGTGATCAAGGGTGTCTTACCTTTTAAGGATTTTGCTCTATCTTGTAGTAGCTTTCTCCTTTTGTTGTAGAGTTTGTTTATGGCTGGGGTCCACCAGAGTGGACGCTTGCCTTTGGTACAGAGAGTCTTTGTTTTGCTTGGGATTGCCTTATCCATGCAGTCCTGCAGGTGCTGGTAGAAGGCATTTGTGAGTGATTCAGCGGCTTGAGTACTGTTTTCCGCTGGCTCGGGGGCCTTAAAGGAGACCACACTAGTCTTTAGAAGTGTGAAGTCGGCTTTCGAGAAGTTTTTACTGTGGTCTTTTTATTTCAGGTGGGGGTGGGATGAGGACCTCCAGCGAGATTAGTTTGTGATCTGATCTCACCAGTGAGGGGTATACTTCGGTGTTGAACATTGTGCTCCCATGTTCGTGATGATGAGATCAAGTATGTTATCTCCTCTTGTGGGGATGGTGACTAGTTGTTCCATGGCATTTGAGTTTATGAATTCCAGGAACTTTTGGGCTAGGGTGTTTGGGCTTGAGTAGTGTTCCCAGTCTATATTAGGGTAATTGAAGTCACCTAGTATGATGGTGTTTGGTGATACATTTATCCCCTCTAGTGTTTTCAGGAAGGCCATGTGAGGTTCCTGAGTTTGTGAGGGTGGCCTGTAACATGCTACAATTTGCAGAGCAGTCTTGCCTATGGTTAATTGCACCTGGATGGTCTCCGATGCATCGTGCGTTGCCACCAGTCTTGAGGTGTGGGTGTCCTTGATGAATATGGATACCCCCCCTCCTTTCTTGGTATTGTCCGGATTTTGGGGCCGGAACGCATGATATGAGGTAAAACCTGATAGTGCTGGGGTGCTCTCAGGAGCCTTGAACCAGGTTTCTGTCACAGCACAGACATCGAAGTTCTCCATATTGAGAAGGGCCTCGAGTGCGTGCATTTTGAGATTTAGACTTCTGGCATTGAGCAGCATTACCCTTAGTTAGAAGCAGAGTTCCTCCCCTAACCCAATTCAAGTGCAACTTTGACAATTGGATGGGAAACCAGAAATTCATCCCTGGTTTGGCACCTATGTCTCTAATGCAAACAGGTAACCTGTAAATGGTTCATCTCTCAGGCCCATGCTTACACTTATCAAGGGCATCAGAACTTGTCAGAGATTTGGGATGCATGGCTAGGCTTAAAAAGGCCCTTGTGGTCATTAGCCTAGTAAACACCTACGAACCTATTTACACTTATGGTTCCAGAGATATAAACATTTGTTTGTAATGTGAGAACATTATTTGATTCCATCAAAAAACGTTGGCTCCGCCCATTGGAAGTTACAGTGCAAACTTCCAGAGCTCTATTGGAGGGAATGATAACGCTTTCGGTGAAACTGCAGAGCCACAAACAGGCATGTCTCATGGTAATACCTGTGCAGGCTGTCTATGCTGGGCCATCTGCTGCATTAGACAGCAGTCTCATGGCCACATTCTAAGAAGACTGTAGGATAGACAATTGGATAGCCACCGATTTCTGAATATTCGAAGGTATGTTACTTGCCAAAGGAATTTGAAAACTCCTTAATCAAAGCCCATTAGAATTGTGTCAAGTGTACTAAATAGTTCAGCGCTCAGACTGCAAATGTCACTGAAGCGCAAGTCGATTTCCTCAGTCTGTCCAATGTCCATGCTAGGCTTTGTGGCTGCTGCTACCACTATGGCACATATGGGGAGACCCTTGACCCAATATTTACTTCTTTGAGGGTCACTAGAATATTTTTTTTTTGGATAGACCCTGCCATATCAGGTTCCTTCCAGGCCTTCTGGTCAATGCAGTCAACTAAGGCATCGGTAGGTGGGACAACACCCATGACATCGAAAAGGTGGATCCAAAAGCTTCGAGAAACACTGACTTATCAGGAAGAGTTTCAGTGGACCATCCCCCACTCTTGCTTCATTAATTCTAGGATATCTCCAAAGAAGACATATTTGGGGGGGGGGGGGGCTGACTTTGGCCAACCTTCTCCATCATCTAAATCGGTGGCTTTAGTAACTGACTCAGAAGAGAAGTCAATATGCTGCAAGCCCTTTTCCAAGGAATGTGCCTCGGGACTCCTGAAGGAAACACTTCGGAATCGGATGTGAAGCTAGAATAGCAAGTGGTTTTGAAGCTAATGGGATCTGTCTCTATCAATCAGAATGGCAGGAAGAAGTAGCAGACTCCAGCTGGAGTTGGGACAGATCCAAACTGTATACACACACCAGTCATCTTGGTCCAGTCAAGGTCCTCTCCAGAGCAGACTCGGCCAATGAAGCCGAGGAAGAACCACCCACAACATCAGAATTAGTAGCCCTCTCAACTCCAAGGGCTGATGGTTTTGAGGATGACCTCAGAACTGAGCTACTCAGGGCCAAAGCGCATCACTGTAGAGACTACTCAGAAAATCTCTGAGTCATCTCCATTGTTGATGCATCCACTACGATGCTCTAGCTGCAGAGTGCACAGTGCATCAGTGTTGAGAAAGTGAAAAGAAGTCAAAGCCAAAGTTTCCAAGGCTACTGGCTTTGAAGCTGCTATGGTGGAAGGGTTGGATCCTATGTGCATCTGCTCCAAAACTGGAGATGGCATCAAAACTAGTATGGTTGGAATAGAAGGGTCTGACCACGGTCCTTTCTTTGGCGATGGAGCCAGGACAACTCCCAGCTGAATCAGAGTATTCAGAAACTTCATCATTTTGTCAACATCTAGTTCTGTAAGACTTCTAGTAGACCAACCAAATCTTGAAGATGAAACTATTAAAGTAGCCCTCAATGGGATCTTTTGAAGGATGGGGGAGTGCAGACTTGGGCTAATTGGCCCGAGAGAAAAACGTTTTCAGAGAGGGAGTTCAGAGTCTGGAAACTTTAAAGACAACTGCCTTGGCATTTTAGGTGCCGGATCTGAAACAGCAGAGGGATCCAGAGACCTTTTCTTTGGTTTATCAAGTCATGCTTCATGTCTTTTTTCTGGCTGTTTGGCCTTAGATTTTTCCTTTGATCTTTTTTGCTATCTTTCCTTTTGACCTTTCTCTCTCTTTTTCCCTTTTTCTTATCAGATGAAGGAGAGGTAGGGGGTGCCTTTCAATCCAAAGACATTTTGGACCCTGTCTGAGGGGGAAAGAGCCCTTTCAAAAATATTCCTTCTTTGGAGAGCCCTTATGTCGAAAGCAGCAAAAATACTGCAGGAGTCCTGCAAGTGGGAAGGCCCTACACATACACACACTGAGAATGTGGGTCTTGAGAAAGAATTTTATGCCCACAGCAGGAACACCTTTGAAGCCCGCAGTCTGAAAATACTGTCTAACAGTAACAATATACCCAACAGCTACGAAGAATACTGCACTTGTGAAAGTACTAAGAAAAAAGCACACAGTCTATGAACCACTCCAAATATATAACAGAAATCCTAAAACGTTATTCTAATGAACAATCCTAAATGTATCAAAAGGGAGAAACAAAAGATTCACTTATTGTGAAATGGGATGAGCTCTCGGTCAACGCATCTGGTTAGGCAGGCAGCAAGCAAGCTCTAGCTAAACATTATAAGAAAAAGGGAATTACACACACCTTTAGTTTCTTTGTCCTACAGGTTATCAACAAAAATTTAAGGGGAGGGGACCTAGAAAATTACACCTTGGAACAAGAGACAAGATGGATTATCAGATGTAAGTCCGATCATCCCCCCGGCCTTAATGATAAAGTAAGCCTATATCCATTTTTAAAGAAAAGAAGGCTAGGAAGAGCTTTGAAATATTAAGACTGTTATGGCATATGTTTTTTATATATATTTTTTCTACATTAGAAATAATTATTCATATATCCAAAAGATAACTACACTTTTGATTGTTTATATATAAAAATTGTTTATATATATAAAAATTATTTGGATATGGCAATTTTCTAGAAGAAGATTTTAAAGAGATTTTAGATAAATATAAATAGAATAATACACTAAATATATCATATATATATATTTTTATGTCTGCATTTATATTTATTCATATCTTTACAATACAATGAAATTTATTAGGTAATATGAACTTGACATGCTGTCAAAAATGTATATAAGAAATTTCTCCATATTGATTCAGTAGTATGGCACCATCTGGTGGCATAAATAATGAACCACAAGTGATTGAGTATAACAATCAAGTTTAATGAATGAATGGTTCCTAATATGAAAAGTTTTTAAATATGCGTAGTAAATAAATTGAATTGATTGATTTTTAATGGATGAGACTGTTTGAATATAGGGGAAGCAGAAATATTAGTATAACTAGTTGTAAATGTTTTAAACAGAATTGATTGATTAATTGAACAGTTTGAATTTTAATTGTTTTAATTGATTTGATTATATAAGGACTGTGCTTTTTACATGGGTTGTACAGTCTGAGGAAGCCCTTTTCAGGGTGAAAGCGCTAACCAACGTGAATAAAGAACGTTCCTGGGTTTATCCTATGAGTTGGAGCTATTGTTTTTTATTCCATCGTTTGATTTTGTTGAACTGTGGTTGCATCATTCACACAAGCTGCTGAGTTCCTGCACTGAAGTTGGATAGGCAGCAAGCAATACCTAAGGTAATACAGACGAGAGAGGAATTGTGGGTAGGGTAAGAATCAGGGCCCTCAGATCCAATACTATGGCAAAAGGCATTGTGGTCAGATCCGACAAGTGACATGTTGAATCAAACTAAAGTAGACTATATCAAATCTTCCATTAACTGAATCAGTAGCTGCAGCACTAGAAAAAGCATCAGTAAATCCCCAGCAACACTTGTTTGGTAGTTTGAGAAGCAGACACAATTAAGGAATTTAAAGCAGTTTTAACCCCAGAAGGAAGGTTAACAGTTAACTTTCTCATGTTCTCAAAAGAATCCAGTAAAATTTTTAACACGAGGTTGTTCAAAATTCTGAAAGTTATGGAATAAACCTTCTTCCCAAATATGTCAAGAACTTTCACATCTTTGTCAGAGTAAATGGGGTTGGCATTTGTAATATGTTTAACAACAAAAGATAAATTATCACAGTAGGACCTGATTTGGGATTAGAGAACAATGTGCGTGTCTGAGATACTTTGAAAACCTGTCAGTCATTTTAGGGAAATGAGGACTGATTGCCAGGCATATTGCAAGCTGTAAAGAAAACGTCTAAGGCTGACAATGCAGGAGGAACAGTTGCAGGTCGAGAGAACCCCAACTGCAACAAATCCCAACACTTTTGCTGGGACATGGAGATTTCATTTTGTTTCTAATGAAATAAATCTTTCATTTTATTAGTAACATAAGAAAATAATATTTATTTTGGAAGACAATCAAAAAAAAAACAAACAAACAAAAAACAAAAAAAACAAAAAACACTTTCCTCAGAATCATAATTTCAGTGCGAGAAGAATTAAATGAAGAGTAACACCTCCCCAATCACTGTCAGATTAGAAGTACACGAGGAACCACGATACAAAACATTAAAAACAGTGAGCAATCCCTTAAAGCCCAGCAAAATCTTCCCTCTATGTAGTTAAGGAAAAAAGGATAAGAAGCATGACGTTTATGCTTTTTCTTCTAGGAATATCTCCTGGAAAAGGACTGCCTTGTGTCAGAAGCACTACCGGGGAATCAAACACCTTATCCCAGCTAAACAGTAAACTTCCAACAGCACCTTTCCTTCAAGCTCAAAAAAAGTGGTTCTCCCTTGCTTGGTGAGGGCAACCCTACTGCCGCAGGGAAACTGCCAATCTCCGGTTTCTTAGTGGTTTCCTAAGGAGCTACACCACAAGGACTATTAGTAAAAGATGGATGGTCCAAAGAATCAGTATTGGTCACAATAGTGTCAACCCACAAGCGACTGAAGAACCGATGGATATAGCCGAACATCGGAATGCTAACAACTTTTTTCTTTTAAACAGAAGAAGCTAGAACCATGCATGCCGACAACTGCTCCATGCTCAAGCTAGGAAAGAGACCTCACAAGTGGGAAGTGGAACCGGAGTGATTCAGTGAATCTTCTGAGTGGAGGATTAAAGTTCTGAGGTACATTTCCCCAAACAGTCACAAAAAAGCACCAATTCTTGCCCTACACTTACACTACATAAAAATGGAGAACATATTTAAAAACAGATAAAAATTCATTTTTACACAGTATAACCCCACATGCAAAACAAAAGTAAACTTCCCTTCAAAAACATAAAAGTCTCTGGAAAAAAAAGTTCCTGGCATAAAAGTAATGGTGTGTCAGAAAAAAAAACTTTTTTTTTTCTTCGTAGAATGATTAATGGAAGGTTTTCCCCAAAAGGAACTTATCTTCCCAGCCTTGAAAAGAGTTGCTAGCCAACCGTTGGCTCCATGAAGAATGCAAAGTTGAAGCATTTAAGCAAAAGCAATGAAGATTTTTGGAGCCCAGGCTAGCTTTTACTTGGCTTTGCTCAAGCCATTGGCAGTCTGGGTAAGTGGAAGGTGCCCTAAGCTTTGAAAGCTGGCCAATGGTCATTATCCTAGGCAAGGATATGACCCATACAAGCTTAGGCTACTACAACAGTGATCTAAATGTTGCACATCAGCCGGTTGAGGTCCACATAATCTAGCATTGGAACGACTCTAGATGGACTGAAAAAATGTTCTACACAAGTGGAACTGTCAGACAGTTTAGGTGTTGCAAATATTCTGAGATGCTTCCTATAAGATCTGAATATCCTGTAGTTTCACTATGAAGATATCCAATTATAGCACTCAATTAAAATCTGACAGTAGCTGTTGACAAAAACTTGCGTTTTAAACCAGAAATGCATTGCGGTTTCACTTTAACAAGTTGCTCCACATTCTAACTTCAATGACTGCAAGCTGGAGTGATTTGGTTTTAGACACAGTCACTAAATTTGCTGCATGGACAACGAAGTTAAAGGGGTATAATGGGCTACACTGTGCACTTAACTTCTGCCTTTTGTTACACCATTTTGCATGAATTAAAGAAAATGTACATGCAAATGCCAAAATTGCAGTACTCTCTGTGGATGGCTTGGCACCTTAATTACTCCACTGAGTATTTTAGCACTGTCTGTATGCAAGCAAGCTCCAATAATCCACTCACTGGTAAAAATACTGCGGAAGAAATAACCCTACTGGTAATAAACAGAGATTCTCTAGTACCGGAAGAAAGGGACACTGAATTAAAATATTTTCTACTGCTGAGCAGACAAATTCCTTGAGAGATGCAGCACTCGCTTTAGAAAGCAAATTCTTGCTTCTGTTGAATATTGATGTTGAATTACTGCACAATGGTGCTGCCTAAAAGTGTAGCCACAATGGGTTCAGGGTCTGAAGATGAAATAACACTCACAAAATACAGCAGATGCAGCTTAAGCTAGAAAAAGAATAACAAATTATGCAGTGCACACCTGAACAGATGTTAAGTCACTACATATTTTGCAAGACTTTTCATTTCAAAAACCAAAAAAAGCAAAGAAAAACATTCAAATTTTACAAAAGCCATTACCGCTAATTGGAACACGTGCCTGATCAAACATTCTGAAAAGGGGGCACTATACCAGTTTGTCATGATAGAGATATTGGTCCCATCTTTCCATGCAGCAATGAAAAAGCATGTCAACCACACTACTCCAACCATGACCAGCACCTCTCAACATTTTTCACTGGATCTCTAAGACTTCTGCAGCTTTGACATACAACAGCTTATCTATGGAAACTGAGATATGACCACCAAACTAAGATTTCCTCAAAGTGGTTGTTCCATCACTCAACAATGTTCCTAGTTAAGGTTTGTTTCTTCACTGCCAGGGCAATATCAGGCGGTACCCTCCTGAGTCACCCAGTAGTGTGCAAGACCTCTTTTAAAGCTGTATACAGTTATTTTTCAGAAAGTTCCCTGATGTTCTACATTCAAATTAATAAACTGTATGCTGAACTGAATAACTTAATTTGCTTTACTAAGTAATTAATATTTAACATTTTGTAATATACATTTGATATGTGTGGGTATATTAGTACTGTTTATGCATTTGCACTTTAAGTAAATGTAATTACAGCCAATTAAGGCTGATGAGTTAATTTATGTGACTATTTATACAGGATGTTAGTATAAATTGTTCCACTGAAGGCGAACTGCCGAGGTACCAGAACGGGCTATTAAATGGAGTTATAATCATCCTAGTGTTGGTTTCCTTCCTTTTTGCTTTTTCAAACATAACCATTTAAATCTGCCACATATAAGCTGAAGAAAAGAGTGCTATCAAAGCTGTGGCAACCAGGAAAAAGGCTTGTGTGTGCTAATGAGTAAACTTATGCAGAGCAAGACTTTGGCAGAGAAACCAGAGAAACTCTCTTATGCTAGCTATGCAGCAATGTGCTATTACACAGCTTAACTTAAGTCCCATCAGAGCAGTTAAAAAATATATTCCCAGGCAAATGTAATAGTAAAAAATGTAATACCCCAGCATACAATTAAGTGCAGAGTATATTATAAACAGTAAGACTTGCATACGGAGAGGCAGACACAGAGAGACGCATTTTAGAAAAGTTTAGGAAGTGGAAACGGTTGGAATTAGAGCTACACCAAAAAGTCCAAGATTTACACATGATGGCATTATCACATGTATATAATTTTTCATCCAGTACCACTAGACCATGGTACTGTTTTACAGACCTCAGAAATGCAATGGTAAGATTTATATGAGGAAATTCTTAACCTAGAGTCTCATGGGAAATCGTCAAAAGGCCAATGTTAAAGTGAGGTCTAGAAGTGCCAGATCTCCAGGAATATTGGAGACTAGTCCATTTAAAAGTATTAACTTTATGGCAGACAATGAGTATAAAGGCAAGATGGATCCAAGTGAGGATTCAAGCAGATGAACAAATAGAAAAGGTGCAACATGAGATATTTTGGACAAAGTTAGGGTGGGACTCACCCCATTCATGGAAGGAAATAGCAGAAGCACATTTCTGGATGAGAGAGTGGTCATGGCTACGGATATGCAGAGGATAGCTCGAATCTGAAATAATTTGTTTAAAAGATGCAAAAGAAACAAACCCTCTCAGGAATTTCAGGAATCAACCTCAAAACCTTGTGTACTGGTCATAGCTAGCGGAAATGCAAGCTTTTATGGGATGGGAAAGACTTAGAGAAAGATTTAATACAGGGGACAGGGAATTATCTCATTTATATAGAATGGAGAGAGAAAAATATCACCTTGAGAAAAACAGGAATCCAAGCTTTTGATCACCAATAGATTAAATAAATTATAGAATTATGTAATCAGGAAACACCCACATGAGGATTAATAACCAAGCTATAAGGGTTAATAAAATAAGAAGAGCAAAGAAATATTAGGTCAACAGAAGTTAGGTAAGAGCGAGACCTAGCCAGAGCAAGCCCTTAATACATATGCAGAGATGTATATATAATGCTAAAGTAAAAGAACGTTTCCCAAAAATGTTGTATCATCTGTTGGAAATGTCTATATAAAACTTTTCTACCCCAAGTAATTTATAATTATTATTACTATAACTATTGACGCGGTGGAGGTGCTGCGGTAGCGATGTCACGACGTTGCCCGTTTGATTCTCAGTTAGAGCATCTTCTGCGTGGCGACATGCGTGAATGGGTGTTCCTTCATTGAAGGTTGTGCGTTAGGCCCGGCAAGCCAGCACGTCAAAATCTACTGCCAATCATTAGCAGACCGGAGTTCCGCTGTGGCAACCCCTAACCGCGAAAAGCCGAAAGAAACATAATTACTATAACAATTGACATTTGTTGACTGGGAAAGTCCACTGGGCTTGAGACCCAATTTCAGTGGAGGCCCAGGGAGAAAAGCTCCAAGCTACATAAAAATCATTATATGAATTTGTAAGGAAACAATTACTTTTAAAGCAAGTGAAATAATACAGAAAAAGTACAGTTTTGTACCTACCATAAATGTAGATGTTCAAGTGTACACCCTGCTGCAGTCATCACATTTGGGTTATCCTGTCATCAGGCGGCTGGAATTCCAAAGTCTTGGTCCGGCGTCGGTTGCTGTCGCCTCTTCCCTGACGTCAGTGCACCAGGGGCATATATATTGCAACCAACGCCATTTTATTCAGTTTTTCTTGCCCCAGATGTCAGGTGCCCCCAAAAAGGTGGCCAGTAATTAGTACCAAATTGAGTAAATTTTGCACAAATACAAAATCCCTCCAGCTATAAGCAAATACATCTGGAAGGCATTGTAGAGATTTTAGTCAGTTAGTTAAGAGGGGATGGAGGGAGGGTGAAGTACAGTTTTGTACCTACCATAAATGTAGATGTCCGATAGGTATGCATCTGCAGTCCTTACATATGGGTTGTCCTGCCTCAGGCAGCCCTTCGGTCGGCTGGATTCCAAAGTCTGGGTCCGGCGTCGGCTGATGTCGCCCTTTTCCCTGACGTCAGAGCGCCAGGGGTATAAAAGCATCAGCCGACGCCATCTTCCTCAGTTTTTCTTGCCCCAGATGCCAGGTGCCCTCTAATGAAGGCTAAATTTGGAGAGATGCAAAAAATTCCAAACATGCACAGTGATATATATATATATATGTAACAAATACACCATAACAGATATGTCCAGCTAGCTAGAAAGAGGGATAACTACTCGAGGAATACCACAGAGGGGTAGGAGGGAGGGAAATCCTGACTGCAGATGCATACCTATCGGACATCTACATTTATGGTAGGTACAAAACTGTACTATGTCCTTCAAGGATGCATCTGCAGTCCTTACATATGGGTAGAATACCATAGCCAAGCTGGGGGTGGTAGGACCTAAGAAAAGGATGGTGTAGCTAAAATGCCCTGCAGGACTGCAGTAGCAAAGCCTGCTCTGGATCTGGAATATAATGGTAAGTTGTAATGCTTGGAAAATGTATGCACGGAGCTCCATGTAGCAGCTTCTAAGATGTCCTTTGTAGCCACCCCTCTTAAGAAAGCTGTGGAGGTGGCTGTGGCTCTCGTGGAATGAGGTCTAATGTTGGATGGCACAGGTTTGCCATGAAAAGAGTAACAGAATCAAATGCAATTCCCTATCCATTTTGAAATTGTCTGTTTGGAAATTGCTTTTCCTTGTACACCAGCAGCATATGCTACAAAAAGCTGGTCAGCTTTCCTGTAAGTCTTAGTTCTGTCCAAGTAGTAGCGCAACTGTCTGTGAATGTCCAGTGTATGCAGAAGTTTGTCTCCTTTATTTTGTGGATTTGGAAAGAAGGTAGGTAGGTGAATAGCTTGGTTCAGTGAGACCCTGGATACCACCTTTGGCATGAATGAGGGATTGGTTCTCAATGAGACTCTGTCCTGATAAAAAGTAAGAAATGGTTGTACTGCCATGAGGGCCTGTAACTCAGATACTCTTCTTGCTGAAGTTATGGCCAGAAGGAAGGCAGTCTTCCAAGACAGGAACTGTAGTTCTGCAGATGCCGCTGGTTCAAAGGGAGGTAGAGTTAATTTTTCCAACATGAAGTTAAGGTCCCATGTAGGCACTGGTGGTTTCCTTGGAGGGTTGATGTTTTTTATCCCTCTTAGAAACTGCTTTAGCAGTGAATGAGAAAATACAAGTGGATCAGTGTTGTACTCTGCTGAAATGGCTGAAGCATGAATTTTTATGGAAGAGTAAGAGAGGCCATTATGGAGCATTTCTGCCAAGTATTCCAGGATATGTGGAATGCTCAGTACTGTCGGATCTTGGCCCTTTGTGGAGTTCCAAGTGCGAAATCTTTTCCATTTTGCTGAATATGCCTTTCTTGTGGAAGGTCGCCGAGCTTCCTTGATGATATCCTTTACCCTTTTGGATAGTTTATCCAGGCGAGGAGTCAAGGTATTTTCCAGGCTGTCAGCTGCAAGGTTTTTAGGCTGGAGTGCAGAGTTTTGTAATTGTGCTGTGTCAGAAGAAGTGGCCATTGTGGTAGAGGCCACGGTTTCGTGTGTGACAAGCTCCTTAACAGTGGGTACCAATGTTGTCTTGGCCAGTCCGGAGCTATCAGAATCACTTTTGGTCGTTCTGTCCTGATCTTCAGTAAGACCTTGGTCATTAACGGGAGAGGTGGAAATGCATATACTGCTAGAGTATTCCAGCTGAAAGAGAGAGAGTCCACTTTCCATGCCTGTGGGTGGTATGTCCTTGTGCAGAATTTCTTCAGTTGATGGTTGTGGTGGGAAGCAAAAAGATCTATGTCAGGCCTTCCCCATGCTTGTGTTATTTGAAGAAAGGTGTCTGGGTGCAGCATCCATTCGTGTGGATCCATGATGTTTCTGCTTAGGCTGTCCGCCAATACATTGTCTTTTCCTGGTACAAACTGGGATTGCAGCTGTATATTTAGTTTTAGGGAAAGTTCCCAAAGATTCATTGCCAGCCTGCAAAGAGGGTAAGAATGGGTACCTCCTTGTTTATGTACCACATAACTGTGGTATTGTCTGTCTTTATTAGCAGGTGACCTTGCTGTAGGAAGTGCTTGAAGGCCTCGATTGAATGTATCACTGCAAGCATTTCCTTTTGTTTTATGTGCAGGCGAAATTCTGTGTCCATTGTCCTTGAATGCATCTGCCCTCCATGTGGGCTCCCCATCCATGGTCTGAGGCGTCTGTGGTAATGGTTTGGCTGAAATTTGGTTTGCTGAAAGGCAGACCCATGTTTGACTGGCTTGCTTGAGCCCACCACAGAAATTCTTTTTGAAGGCATGGAATGAGGGGGATCAAGGCTTCTAGGCTGTGGCTGTGTTGAGACCATAGACTCCTTAGGTACCATTGTAGTTTCCTCATATGCAGCCTTGCTTGTGGAATCAGAAGAATGCAAGATGCCATGAAACCCAGGGCCTGCAGTATTTTCCTTGCAGTCAATTGGGTTTGCTTTGCCAGGTTTCTGAAGAAATCCAGTAGTTGTTCTTGTTTTTCTTCTGTGAGAAAAGCCATTTGGGTGGTTGTATCTAATTTTGCACCCAGAAAAATTATTCTTTGGGATGGAACAAGTCTTAATTTTCGAATGTTGACTGTGTATCCCAAAGCCTGAAGTAGGCGTATGGCATAATTCAAGTGTTTTACCAATGTTTGTTGGCTGTCCGCTTGTATAAGGCAGTCGTCCAGGTATGGGTATATTTGAATCCCCTGAAGTCTGCAGTGTGCGATTACTGATGCCAGGCATTTCGTGAATTCTCTGGGCGCAGTAGATAAGCCAAAGGGCAATGCTGAGAATTGATAATGCTCTGAACCTGCAAGAAATCTGAGGTGTCTTCTGCAACTTTGTCTGATAGGGACATGCAGGTATGCCTCCTTGAGGTCTAGAGTTACCAGCAAAGACCCCTTGCCCAGCATGGGAAGGAGTTGCTGTAGGGTCAGCATTTTGAATTTTGGCACAATGAGATAAGTATTCAGTGCAGACAAGTCGAGAATAGGCCTCCATTGTTTTTCTTTTCTTGGGACAAGGAATAGTCTGGAGTAAAATCCTTGGCCTTGTTCTGAGAGAGGAACCTTTTCTATAGCTTTAATTTGCAATAGGTTGGAAATTTGTTTTAAAGCCTCTGCGCCCTTTGATTTGGTGGCAGGTTCGGCATGCCTTTTCTTTTTGGTAATGTATGAAAATGGAACCTGTATCCTTTGTCTATTATTTGCAGTGTCCATTTGTCCCTTGTAATACTGTGCCAATTTTTTGAGAATAAAGATAGCTTTCCACCCAAAGGTGCTTCCAAATGAGCCCTGGTTGGCGGGGTCAAGGTAAAGTCATTGAGTCTGTCCTTGTGCAGCAGTTGTAGGTCCTGCACTACCTCTCTGGTTAGGAGGCTGCCATTGACGTCCTCTGTAGGAGCCTCTAGCTTGCCCTCTACCTCTGGCACGCCTGCTCTTGCCTCTTTGAAATCCCTCTGTGTCTGGAAAGGACCAATTCTTAGAGGGCCAATTCCTGCTGAATCTTGGTGGTTGGACCTGGAGGAAATCTTTGACTGTTTGTACAGATTTAGCCTTTTCCTCAAATTTCTTTAAGACCTCCTGAGCAGTGGAGCCAAATAACTTTTGATTTTCCAGTGGCGCATCCAGAAGCTTTGCTTTAACATGATCTGGCAGGGTTTGTTCCTTCAGCCAAACATGTCTACGAATGACTGCACCTGTCATAGCTGACCTACATGAAGCTTCCAATGCATCACAACCACACTGCAAGAAATGGTTGCTAACCTGTTGGGAGTTATGTACCAGATCCTGAAATGACTTGCAATCTAGGGGTTCAGGTGAAGACAGTTTTTTATGCAATTCATCTAACAAATACTCTTGGTACTGTATCATATGGAATTGACAATTTAATGCCCTCATAGAAAGAGTGGAAGTAGTGTACACTTTTTTACCCCGTCTCTCTAAAGCCCTGGACTCCCTTTCAGAGGGGAGTGGATTTTTAGTAGTGGCAGATGCAACCCCTTTTGGGCCCTGGGAAATAGTTTCAGGGTCAGCAGAGTGGGCCTTGTAAAGGAAATGATGAGAGTCCGGGGACCCTGTAGTACCTATCGGGTTTGACAGGAGCCGGAGGAAGGGAGTCAGGGGTAATGCTAGACTCAGAGTACACATCATCAATGACATTTAAAACAGGAGGAATAGCCAAAGGTCTATGCTGAGGTAAATTCAAAAAAGTCCTTAATCTCTTCCTGGAATCAGAGAATTCCTGGCCCTGCCATTTGAAATGCTCTCTCATGGAGTGAAGGGTCTCCCCAAAGGACAGCTCTTCAGGAGGGGAGCCAGAGGGAATAGATTCCTCTGCATCAGAATCCTCGTAGGCCGTAAAGGCCTCCTCCTGGGAATCAGAAAGAGCAGAGCCATCTGAGGCCTCATCAGAGGACTGGGGATCAGTGGGCTCAACCCTGGGCCTTTTGTCTGGAGGTGGATGAGAACCCCTGTCCGGATGTGGCTGAGAGCCCCTAATTAAGGAAATAAGGTCCTCAGCTAAACTTAAAATCTGTGAACCTGTAGTGGATCCCAGAGGAATAACCTTGGGAGGCAGAGATTTTGGCTGCTTAGCAGCTTTAGCCCTTGTGAATGCCTTTATGGACATGGATGCAGGAGGCCTGGCTGCTCCACGTGCTGGCGTAGTTTTGTCTAGGGGAATGGTGTCGGATGCTTCTTGGACACCGGTTTCTGAGGGAAATTCTATAACCAACTCAGAAGAGGCCTCCGGGGCCGAAGTTGTCGGTTGTGCGGTTTCGACGGTCGGAAGTACCAAGGACTCTGTTTCAGCTGAGACCGAGACACTCGCGGTAGGCCTAGGCGTGGTTTCAGCCGAAACCACGGTCCGCGTGTCGGTCCTTGTCCTTCCGTTTTTTGGTTAAATGAGAAGTCGGAGTCTCCGACGGCACATTGTAACAGTAACTAGCCCCAAAAAATTCCTCTGCAAACTCCGCCCGACGTCTAAGAGTGCGTCGGTTGAAGGAGGCACAGGCTGTACAGGCCGAGACGTTGTGGTCTGGGCCTAGGCAGGGGAGGCAGTAAGAATGGAAATCCTTATGAGGTATTTGTTTCCCACAAGTTAAGCAATTATTAACTTTAAGCGTTTGATCTGACATCGGCTGAGGCAAAAAAGAGTCCCCAACGGGGTACTTGGCTTTTGAAGTCTTCGGTAGCTGAAGTTACAGGAGCTGGCCGACCGGCACTTGCGAATTGCTTCTGCTTCGGGCACCACGCGGCAAGAAAGACTGAGGAAGATGGCGTCGGCTGATGCTTTTATACCCCTGGTGCTCTGACGTCAGGGAAAAGAGCGACATCAGCTGACGCCGGACCCAGACTTTGGAATCCGGCCGACCGAAGGGCTGCCTGAGGCAGGACAACCCATATGTAAGGACTGCAGATGCATCCTTGAAGGACATCCTGGACTGCAGCAGGGTGTACACACTCGAACATCTACATTTATGGTAGGTACAAAACTGTACTATGTTCATCGTGTTGCCCTGCTGCAGTCATCATACTTGGGTTGAATCCCAAAGCTAAGGATGGGTGGAGGAATCATAGAGGGTTGGAGGAGGCTATAAGGCCCTGCAGAACTGCCGTGGCGAAGCCTGCCCTAGTCTTAGAGTAAAGTGGTAAGTGATAGTGTTTGGTAAAGGTGTGTACTAAACTCCAAGTTGCAGCTTCCAAAATCTCCTTGGTTGGAACCCCCCTGAGAAAAGTTGTAGATGTAGCTGTTGCCCTGGTAGAGTGGGGCCTAATGGTAGCAGGAACTGGTTTTCCATGATGGGTATAGCACAAACGTATGCAATGTCCTATCCATTTGGAAATGGTTTGTTTTGAAATAGCCTTCCCTTGTGAAGTTGTAGCATAGGAAACAAAGAGCTGGTCAGATTTTCTGAAAGCCTTAGTTTTGTCCAAGTAGTAACAAAGTTGCCTGTGAATGTCCAAGGAATGCAGGAGTCTCTCACCTTTGTTCTGTGGATTTGGGAAGAAGGTGGGTAAGTGGATGGTTTGATTTAAAGCCACACTGGAAACCACCTTAGGCATAATGGAAGGATTAGTTCGTAGAGAAACTCTGTCTTGATGAAAAATGAGGAAAGGTTCCACTGCCATTAGTGCCTGCAGCTCTGAGACTCTTCTAGCTGAAGTTACTGCTAGCAGCAGGGCCGTCTTCCATGATAGGAACTGAAGATCAGCAGAAAAAGCCGGTTCAAAGGGAGGTAGCGTTAGTTTTTCCAGAAAAAAATTGAGGTCCCATGTTGGTGTAGGTGCTCTCCTGGGGGGCCTAATGTTTTTTGCCCCTCTGAGGAACTGCCTTAGAAGTGGATGCGAAAATAAGGGTGGATCCGTGTTGTAATGGGCTGAAATAGCTGAAGCATGGATTTTAATGGAGGAGAAGGAAAGTCCTTTGTGCAACAGCTCAGTTAAGTACTGTAGAATGTGAGGCTGAAATGTGTCTTGGCCTTTAGCTTGGTTCCAGGCACAAAACCTTTTCCATTTGTCCGAATAAGCCTTCCTGGTGCTTGGCTTCCTAGCTTCCAGAAAAACATCCATAACTGCTTGGGAAAGAGGAGCTGGCTGGATGCTTAGGTGATTTTCCATGCAGCCAGATTTAAGGTTTTGAGCTGGCTGTGAAGAATCTGATTGTTTTGTTGTGTGAGCAAATGGGTAATTTGTGGTAAGACCCAAGGTAGGCCGTGGGCCATATTTCTCAAAAGTGGGTGCCAGTGCAGGTGTGGCCAGTCTGGGGCTATGAGAATCAGTCGTGGCCTCTCCTTTTTGACTTTCAGAAGCACCTTTGTGAGGAGAGGCAATGGAGGGAAGGCATATGCGGTCAGGTTTTTCCAACTGAAAGAGAGTGCGTCTACTTTCCAAGCTTGATGGTGAAGTGTCCTTGTACACAATTTTATTTGACAGTTTTGAGGACTGGCAAACAGGTCTATGTCTGGAAGGCCCCATTTTTGAGTTATCATTGTAAATACTTGTGGGTCTAGTTTCCACTTGTGGGGGTCCATGATGTTTCTGCTGAGGTCGTCTGCCAATGTGTTCTTCTTTCCTGGTAGGAATTGAGCTTGTAACTGAACTTGGTAAGCCAGAGCTGTGTTCCATAAGATCATTACTTGCCTGCATAGAGGGTCGGAGTGAGTACCCCCTTGTTTGTTTATGTACCACATTACTGTGGTGTTGTCCGTCTTTATTGTAAGTTGTCCTGGATGTAAGAGATTCTTGAAGGCTGTCATAGCTTCCTGTACAGCTAGCATTTCTTTTTGATTGATGTGCAGATTCCTTTGTTCTGCAGTCCATATGCCTTGAACGCACTGTCCTACCATGTGTGCCCCCCAGGCGTAGTCTGATGCATCTGTTGTGATAGTTTGCCTGGCTGGGGGCAAGGTGAACGGCTGACCCTTGTTGAGGTGACATGCCTGTGACCACCATAGAAACTCCTGTTGTAGGCAGGGAATGAGAGATATCATTGTGTCCAAGCTGTGGCTGTGTTGAGACCATACGCTTTTTAGGTACCACTGTAATTTCCTCATATGCAGCTTTGCAAATGGTATTACTAGTATGCAAGATGCCACACAGTGGTGCAGTGGTTAACATTGTCACCTCACAGCAAGAGGCTCTCCGGTTCGATTCTCGGCTGGGGTGCCTTCTGTGTGGAGTTTGCATGTTCTCCCTGTGTTCGCGTGGGTTTCCTCCGGGTACTCCGGTTTCCTCCCACATTCCAAAGACATGCATCTGGAGCATTTCTCCCCGGGCCTCCGCTGAAAACAGGCTCTGTGGAACCTAGTCGGACTTTCCCGGTCAACAAATGATAAATAAAATAAATAAAATAAAATAAATAAAATGAAGCCCAAAGCCTGCAGAATTTTTCTTGCAGTTAATTGGGTCTTTGTTGCCATTGTTTTGAAATATTGAGTCAGCTGTAGTTGCTTATCTGGTGTCAGATAAGCATTCTGGCCCGTTGTGTTCAGGCTGGCACCCAGGAATGTCATATTTTGTGAGAGTACTAGTTTTGACTTCTTTTCGTTTACTGTGTACCCCAGGCAGTTTAGTAGATGTTTTACAAAAGCCAGATGATGTAAGAGAATGTCCTTGCTTTCTGCTTGGATGAGGCAGTCGTCCAGGTATGGGTATATTTGAATTCCTCTTTGTCTGCAGTATGCAATTACTGCTGCCAGGCATTTTGTGAAGACTCTGGGCACAGTAGATAAGCCAAAGGGCAGTGCAGAGAATTGGTAATGGGTTGAACCTGCAATGAAACGGAGGTATATTCTGCAACGTTGTCTGATAGGGACATGCAGATATGCCTCCTTGAGGTCCATCGTTACTAGCCATGCCTCCTTGCCCAACATGGGAAGAAGCTGGTGTAGTGTTAGCATCTTGAATTTGGCAACTTGTAAGAATGTGTTTAAAATTGAAAGGTCCAGAATAGGTCTCCAAGCATTGTCCTTTCTGGGCACTAGAAAGAGTCTTGAGTAAAATCCTTGACCTTGCTCTCGAGTAGGTACCAGCTGAATGGCTCTCGTGTCCATGAGAGCTGTAATTTGCTTTTGTGCCTCTGCCGATTGATTTTGTGGCAGGTTTGGCATTCCTGTTTTCATTGGCAAGGCACGAAAGTGGAATCTGTATCCTCGTAAAATTATGTCTAGGACCCATTTATCCTTTGTGACAATGTGCCAGTTGTCTGAAAAAAGTGCGAGCTTTCCTCCCAAGGGGGCTGCCAAGAGAGTGTTGCTTGGCCAGATGAGGTGCAAGTCATTGAGTTTGCCTTCTGGTAGATTGGGACCTGTCTTCTACTCCCTTCTGTGTTGTACTGCCCCATTGGCGAGGTCTGTACTGGGATTGTGGTTGTCCTCTGCCTCTTGGGCATCTGTATTTACCCCTCTGTGGTCTGTCAGTAGCTGGAAAGGACCAATTTTTTGTTGGCCAATTTCTGCTGAAGCGAGGGGGCTGTACCTGTAGGAAATCTTTGACTGTCTGCATAGATTTTGCCTTATCCTCCATTTTCTTTAAGACGACTTCTGCTTTAACTCCAAAAAGAACATCCTGCTGTAAGGGAGCATCTAGAAGCTTTGCTTTAACATGATCAGGCAGAGTTAGTTCCTTTAACCAAGCATGCCTATGTATAACAGACCCAGTGACAGCTGCTCTGCAGGAGGCCTCCAGAGAATCAAACCCACATTGCAAGGTGCGTTTACCCACCTGTTCAGTTGCATGCAACAGATCCTGCATTTCTTTCAATTCAGACTGTTGAGGGAGAGAGGTGATTCTTTGCTTTAACTGAGAGATTAGAAAGTGTTGATACTTAAGCATGTGAAATTGGCAATTTAGTGCCCTCATGGCTAGAGTGGCTGAGATGTAAACCTTTTTCCCCCCACCTGTCTAGCGCTCTGGAATTCCTTTCAGAGGGTACAGGATTTTTAGCCATAGAAGCCTTAGCCCCTTTGGGACCCTGGGAGATTGTCTCTGGGTCAGCAATAGGACTTTTGCACAGAAATTTGTGGGAATCAGGCACTCTATAGTATCTGTCAGGCTTGGCCGGAGCAGGACGTAGAGAGTCTGGGTTCAAACTGGATTCTAAGTAAACATCATCCACAATGTCTAACACGGGAGGGATGGCAAGTGGTCTGTGCTGGGGAGTAAAAGAAACTCTCTGAGCCTTTTCTTCGAGTCAGAGTAGTCCTGACCTTCCCAGTGGAAATGTTCCCTCATAGTGTGTAAAGTTTCCCCAAAGGAGTAGTCTTCAGGAGGAGAAGCTGAGGGAATGGAATCCTCAGCATCAGAATCTTCATAAGGGGAGAAGGAGTAATCTTGGTCTTCAGAGGAGGCTGAAGAAATGGACACTTGTTCAGAGGATGCATAATCTTCCTCTTGTCTAGGCCTTTTGTCAGGAGGAGGCTGGGAACCCCTGATTAAAGAGATCAAATCTTCAGCCATATTGAGCACCTGTTTCTTAGGCATTGGGCCTTGAACAGGGGACTGAAGTGCAGTCCTTTTAGATTAATAGGAGTCTTCGTCTTAGGATACGTTTTAATGGTGAGCGTCGGTCTGAAAATGCCTTCAGAAACCGATGGTGTTTCTGCAGCACCATCCTTATCAGCAATGTCGTTGGTAGGGCCTGAACAAAATGGTTGTGTTGGCCTGGTACATTCCGCTAAAAGTTCTGAAGCTGTCTCGGGTTCCAGATCTGCGGTAGTCAGGGGTTGCATCTGTGTCTCACTGAGGACCGGAGATCTGGAGACCGGACCAGCCGAGGCCTCGGAATCTGGCTTAGGCCTGGGCTGTCTGTCCTTATCCTTGCGTTTTTTGTGCACGCTGGTAGTCGGTTGCTCCGACTGCATACTGTAATTAAATTTTCTACCGAAGTAGTGTTGTACGAAATCAAAGCGTCTATTAATAGTATGTTTATTAAACCTAGCACAAAAACGACAACTAGTGACGTTGTGGTCTGGGCCTAGGCAAGGTATGCAAAAAGAATGAAAATCCTTATGAGGTATTTGCTTCCCACAAAAATACAATTGATAACTTTTTCTGACATCGGTCTGAGGCAAGAAAAGTTTACCCAACGGGGTACTTAGCTTTATAGAAGACTTCGGTCTGAAATTCGAAAATCTCAGGAGTCGGCCGACTGGCACTTGCGAACTGCTTCGGGCACCATGCGGCAAGAAAGACTGAAGAAAATGGCATCGGTTGCAATATATATGCCCCTGGTGCACTGACGTCAGGGAAGAGGCAACAGCAACCGACGCCGGACCAAGACTTTGGAATTCCGGCCGACTGCAGGACCGCCTGACGACAGGATAACCCAAGTGTGATGATTGCAGCAGGGTAACACAATGTACATCTATCTAAACAGCACACGTTGTAAAAAGGCACAATACAGTAACAATGAAACATTAACATGTAGAAAAATTATACAGTTAGAAATATTTAACAATACAGCTCAATTTTTTAAGGGGGTAGGAAAAGGGAAAGGTAAGTGTGGTGGGAAGGTAGAATTACAGAGTTAAACTTAAAGGTAGGATAGATATACTTAGAATCTTATAGCTAGGTGGTGGGAATATGTAGATTATAGGTGGCATGTATTTAATGGTAGTATTAAAAGTAGAAAGTGACAGAAGAGAAATGTGTTAAGATAGTTGTACAGATGTGTGGACTAGGATACTAAAGATTAGGGATTAAATTGGCAAAGATGTTACCCATATTGTTGGCAAAATGCTGGAGATGTGAACAAGGGAGTATGGGTACATAATAGTGAGACACATATTTTCTTGGATTGTCTAAAGTCAAGAAAATTTCAAGAGGGTTTACTGGAACTGGTGGTGAGAGTCTATCCCACAAGGGCAAGGATTACTAAAACTCACATTCTTTTTAGGCATACCAAAGGTATGGAATGAAAAAAACAAGAGGAAGCATTACTAGAAGTGATCCTGTTGGCAGTGCAAAAACTACTACACGGGGGTGGAAACAATGTGAGCCACCAAGTAAAGAATGAACTGTAATGAGATCTATAATCTTGAAACCTTAATAAAGACAGGTGAAGCAAATGTAACACAATAAAGGAAACGGGGGTCTTAGTTAAAGAGAGTGAGGCATGAGCAAGAAAAAAGTAAGATTGAATTCAATAACCAAAATTGAAATGAGACATAATGCAACCAGGGTTTTGGTTTAAAATTAGGCAGCTAAAAACTTGACAAAGTTTTTTGTTTATCTTTTGTAATTTACTAGTAACATTAGGTCTGTTTTCATTTATACTCTCTGACTTACTTTACATCTGTTTCCTTCAATGTTTTTTTCTTCTCATCTTTCCCTTCTCACTGTTGGAGAAGGCCTCAGGGTAAACAAGCAAACCAATCAAACCTAAATAAATCACAGATGATTCGGTAATGAGACCAGTGGCTTTGGATGCTGAGTATAAGAACAAATGGCTAACAAAAGTAATGTTAATCACCATGATTCACACAAGATATAAAGGAAGATAAGCTGATATAACTGAATAAAGTTTGGAAAAGTGGGGAATGGATCAAATAATACAAAACTGTACCTGGATGAACAAGGAATAAAAACGTGTGTCTGCAGTAATAATAAAAAAATGCCAAGTGTAAGCTCTCTTTCTGGTCTGATCACTTGTACAAATGAAACTGGGGAACAAAGATGTACTTAAAAAGGATGCAGACATCTACCAAAGCAGATATGAATGGTGCACTATGCATGAGGTCTGCACACAGAAAATGCTATGCACTCAACCATAACGCTTAAACTGTGTTGCCCATTTTCATTCTTCCTAAACAACTGGGTTCAAATCCGACTCTGCCATTATTTCAGCTTGTGGCCACTGGAAACTCGAGCTCCTCCCTTACCCACCATGCTCTATCCCCAATATCCTGAGATCTTGTTTGCTAGCTTACAGTATCAAAGGAAATATCAACAGCCTGGTAAGAGAAGAAACCTATCTGGAGCTCAACATAAGAAACAGTGGTTCCTTATAAAGTCTCATTCTTCCAGATGTCATTAGATTAAAGGTAGGGGGCTGGTGGGAGGGGAGATGAAGAATGAAAATGGACAACACAGATGGAATGTTATGGTGAGTACATAACTTCTTTATCTGATGTTGCCAATTTTCATTTATTCCTCAACAATTGGGACAGAGTCCCCAGCTACCTAAATCCTGGGAGGACTCTAAGGAAGGATAATCCTAAGCACAGTTGAGCAAAAGGCTGCCCTACCCCTCGAGACCAGATCCACCAATTTGCAATGAGTAATAAAGGTATGAGGATTAGCCTGAGTATCAGCTGCACATGCATCATCCATGGAAGCCCTGGATAAAAATACTGACGTTGCCATGGACCTGGATGCAAAGGCTCCGACATGTTTTGGTAAGGAAAGGACCAATTTATTATAGACAAAGGAAATACAGTCAGTAATCTGGCTAATGTTATTTTCATAACGGACTTGCCTAATTTGGAATCCATAAGAGAGAGAAATAATTGGTGTATTCTTTTTCTGAAATCCTTCATTTTATGCAAGTAAAAAATCAACCTGCTGGAGGGACAGATTTTTCTCCCAGAGGTTATCACACCTTTGGAACAGACTCCCATTTCATGTCAAACAGAGCACCTCATTGTCCCTCTTCAAACACAATCTAGACAACTGGATGGGTAACTGTACACTCACCCCGGGGGTTACACCTGTGTCCCTCCTAGACACGGGCCTTTGGTGCTGATCATGGAAATAAAGGTAGAACTTGGCTAGGCTTGTAAGGGCACTAGGGCCATAAGCCTAGTAACTTCCTATGATACTATAATTGCCTATGCACATCCAGCAAGTGTAACTTTTAGTTATGTACTTACCATAACTTTAGATGTTTGGGATCCATCTCGCCTACATTCAGTACTGATGGGCTCAGAGCCGATCCCTCGGCTCCGACTCGGCACGCTATGCTATAGAGCGAGGCCTCTTATTGGCTGAGCTATTTCTTATCCCAGGATGCACCACCACTAATCCCCCAGATCTTGTTTGTCCGCATTCATGCACACATACACAACTTGTTTATATAACATTGCCAGATGTTTCAAGATGAAACAACAGGATTCGGACCTTCTGATATCCTCTGATCTCCAAGGAAGGGGGAAGGAGGGTGGGTTATTGGGAATGTAGGCGAGATGGATCCCAAACATCTAAAGTTATGGTAAGTACATAACTAAAAGATGTTATGTGATCCTATCACGCCTACATTCAGTACTGATGGGACAGCGTCCCTAGCACCTAAATCCTGGGTGGCTCACTGGAAAACACTCCTGAGCACTGTGGAACCAAATGAAGCTCGTCCTCTAGATGCCACATCCAATTTGTAGTGAGAAATGAAAGTGTGCGGGGAGGACCACGTAGCCGCAGCACAAATGTCACTAATGGCAATCTTAGAATGGAATGCTATTGAAGTAGCCATAGCTCTTGTAGAATGAGCTTTGACAGAGGTCGTAAGCTCTTTATTAGAAGAAGAATAAGCTTGAGTAATACAGTCCCTGATCCATTTGGCAATAGTGACCTTTGTGACTGCTTTGCCCAATTTATTGTCCGAAAAGGATACAAACAATTGATCTGTTTTCCTTGTTTGTTTGGTCCTATCTAAATAAAAACGCAATTGCCTGTGGACATCTAATGTGTGGAATATGTATTCCGCTTTGTTAGAATACTTCGGAAAGAAGACTGGAAGTTCTAATGATTGTTGTAGGCAGAAACTGAAACAAACTTTAGGGACAAAAGATGGATTTGGCCTGAGAGATACTCTATCTTTGTGAAAAACCAAGTACGGAGGTTTTACAGACAAAGCTTGGAGCTCTGAAACCCTTCTGGCAGAAGTAATCGCCACCAGAAAGGCAGTTTTCCACGATAGAAATTTTAAATCACATGTTGCTGCCGGTTCGAAGGGGGAGGAAGTTAAGGCACGTAACACTACATCGAGATCCCATGGAGGAGCAGGATGAGAAATCGGAGGTCTTAAAAGCGCAGCACCTTTCAAGAAGGTCTTACACAATCTGTTGCTCATTAAAGGTGGGTTTATAGATTCATGAAAATTGGAAATAGCTGCCAATTGAACCTTGATGGTAGAGACTGAAGAGCCTTGATTGAAAAGGGAAGTTAGAAATTTCAGTACTTCTGATACGGGAATAGTGATGGGATCCAGACCTCGGAGTTGAGCCCAAATAGCAAATCTCTTCCATTTGCTAGAATACAATTTCTTTGTAGTCGACTTGTGGGCCGAGGATAAAATGTGTACAACTTCCGGATCCAAGGTATGATTTCTGACTATAGTCGGAAGAGGAGGAGCCAAGCCGTCAATTTTAAGGTGTGTAGGGACTGGTGGAATAGTCCCGACTGATGAACCAATAGGTCTGGGATCTGATCCAGGAACCATGGACCGTCCAGTGCATACTTCCGAAGATAGGGGAACCATACCTGACGAGGCCAGTAAGGAGCAACTAAGATCATTTTGCTCCCCAAGAGAGACGCCTTTTGGATCACCCTGGGAAGGAGAGGAACTGGAGGAAAAGCATATAGCAAGCCGGTGGGCCACGGACGGGCTAGTGCGTCCATAGGGATCTCCCCCGGAGCCGAGGTGAGGGAGAAGAACTTTTTGCACTTCGCATTCAGCGGAGTCGCGAAGAGGTCGCAACAAGGAACTCCCCATTTGCTGAAAATCTGATTTGCAACCGTAATGTTCAGAGACCACTCGTGTGGAGAGAGGATAGTTCTGCTCAGTCTGTCGGCTATCACACTGGACTTGCCCGGGATATGAGTCGCCACTAGAAAATGTTTGGTCGACACTGCCCATTCCCACACTCTCATGGCCTCTCTGCAAAGGGGGTAGGATCTGGTCCCTCCCTGCTTGTTCAGGTACCAGACAACTGACATGTTGTCGGAGTGAACGGCAATTACGCCCTTAGGGAGGTAATTGTGAAGGGCTTGTAGGGACAGAAGCACCGCCCTCATTTCTAGGATGTTGATATGAAGTAGGGTCTCTCCCGAATGCCATTTGCCTTGGACTGACCTGCCCAGGGAATGCCCCCCCCCACCCCATCTGGGAGGTGTCCGTAGTCAAATTGGCCACAGGAGGGGGTGGAAGAAAGGGTCGTCCCTGATCCAGATTGGAGGGCACCAGCCACCAGTTAAGGTCCCGTTTGCAGGTTTCCGTGATCCATATGAGGTGACTGAGAGGGAGATCCTGAAAGGACCACTGAGTTGAAAGAAGCCACTGGAGAATTCTCATGTGCAACCTTGCTAGGGGAACTAGAAGAACCGTGGCGGACATAGACCCCAGTAGCTGCAGGACCATTCTGGCTGGGGCTTTGGACCTGGGAAGTAAGGCTCGAACTTGAGCCTGTATGGTCTGTATCCTTTCTGTAGGTAGATAGACCCACATTCGGTTCGAGTCTATCTCTACTCCGATGAATCTTATGCGTTGAGATGGCAGCAACACAGACTTTGGCCAATTGAAGGTGATTCCAAGGGAAGTGCCCAGTGATATCGTGGCTTGTAGGCTCCGCAGTAGTAGATGCTTGGAGGTGGCAGTTAGGAGCCAGTCGTCTAGATACGGAAACACCTGGAATCCTAGACTTCTCAGGTGAGCAGTCACGACCGCCAAACATTTGGTGAACACCCTGGGGGCTGTGGTGAGACCAAAGGGCAGCGCGCGGAACTGAAAATGACTGTCTCCTAGGCTGAAGCGCAGATGTCTCCTGGACGCCTGATGTACCATGATATGGTAATAAGCGTCCTTGAGATCTATGGAGCACATCCAAACTCCTTTCTCCAGCAATGGGAGAATGGATTGTAGGGTGACCATTGAACTTGGACTTTTGACTGAACGGTTTAGAATGCTGAGATCCAAAATGGGCCTCAAGTCCCGGTCTTTTGGCACCAAAAAGAATCTTGAGTAAGTCCCTAATCCGATCTGGTCTGCGGGGACCGGTTGGATGACTCCTTTTTGCAGCAGCTTTGAAACTTCTGAGGCTGCAGTTTCCCGTTGACTGGGTGGCGGGTCCGGGATTTTTTTGGACTGAGGTGGAGAGTGAGAAAAAGGGATGGCGTAACCTCCGGCAATAATTCGAAGCACCCATCGGTCCTGAGTGACACCTCCCCAGGCTTTTAGGTGCCTCGAAAAACGACCCCCGACTGGCTCCGGAGCTGCACAGTCGGGCAATCCCTCAGGGACTGTGAAAAGCTGAAGAGCCACGAAAGGACTCGCGGTCTCCAGTGTTGCGAGGGCCTCTGCCGCCTCTGGGACGGCGTCTTCCAGAAGAATTTCCCCCTCCCCTGCCTCTAGAAGGGGGATCGTCCTGCTCTGAGGGGTAAGACTTCGGAGATCTATGGAACCACATTTTCCCTCCTCTTTTAGCCTTGGGGTAAGGCCAAAAGGGAGTGGAAAATCGTGCCCCTACGGCAGTCAAAGTCTTACCTTCTTGCTCGCAGCGGGTCAGTGTGTCTTTTACCTTGGGTCCAAACAAAAAGGACCCATCAAAGGGGGCGTCGGCAAAGGAAGACTTAAAGGCCTCCGCAAAATGACACAGGCGGAGCCAGGCTTGTCTCCGTAGAGCAATGCCTGTACCCGCCGCTCTACTCGCCCCTTCGGCCGCATACGAAATGAGCCTCATGGACGAGTTTGATATGGACGACAGCATAGCCAGCTGAGAGCCAACCGTCTGGGCCAGCACTCAGGCAGGTTACCCAAGAGGGTATCTGACAGTTCTTTAATCAGATCCCTCTGAAATCTGGTAAAGTGCGTCAGATAGTTCAGGGACCTTAAAGTAAAGGCCGCTGAACTTAGGGTGCACTTACCGTACCGATCCATGCTCCTAGACTCCTTATTAGGAGGATGGACGGATGTCGAAGCCTCTGCTACATCTTGTTGGGTAGCAGATGCCACCATCAAGGCATCTACAGCCACACCTTTCGTCAAGAACTCCTTTTCCGGGGGTGCTGACAGGAACTTATTTGGACGAGCAGGCACCGGTTCCAGAGAGTCTGGGTGTTCCCACGCCCTTCGACAGATCAAATCAAGGAGCTCGTCGAAGGGCGGAGACACCCAGGAGGCGGAGGGCTGAGCCCCGAAGGCCTTAAGGAACACCAACTCATCAGCAGAAGGGGGTTTGGATTGCCAGCCGCCTCGTTGTTTAAGGGCTTCCAGGATGTCTGCAAAGGAGACATCATCTGAGGACGACTTAGGGGACCCCTCTGCATCATCAAGATCAGTGTCTGATGTGAGAGACTCATCGGGGGAGTCAACGTGCTTCCTCTTGCACGATCTTTTCCTGGGGGGTTCCTCCGAAGAAGCTGCTGAGGGACCTCCAGGAGGGGGGGGGACCCCAGTGGGGGTAACCTCAGGCCCCGGGGCTCCGCTGTCTAAGGACAGGGGGACTGCCAAAGACCCAGTCTCAGTATGCAGGGAAGGATCTGGGGAGACCGTGGAGGTAGCCAAAGAAGATTTGGCTAACGCACTCCTCATGGCCCTGAAGGCGGGACCACCAGAATCCTGGGAAGGTCCCACCTCCATGGCCACAACGGTAGACGGTACCCCCGCAGCTAACGCACCGAGAGGAAGGCTTGGGACCGAAAACATCAGTCCAGAAGTGTCTCCCCCGGGGCCGACAGAAGAAGTCCGTGTACCGAACTCTGACTCAAGAGCCGGAGTTGGAGTAAGGGTCGAGCCCGACCCGAAAACCTCCATCGGCTCCACCAGCACCGGCTCCAACGGTGCCGAGGCTGTTGGAGGAGGAACAATAATAGCAGGGTGGACCATCGGCTCCGAAGCCGAATGGGCCGGAGCCGAAACTAACTTCTGAAACACCAGAGACTGGAAAAGTCTTAGGAGCACCCTGTCGATGTCCGAATCAGACATCTTGGAGGATCTAGATGACACCGATCGGGTCCGAACCGACTTCTCCATCGGCTCCATAGGACTAGGGGACCGGCTCCGAATGGATTCGACTACTATCGGTTCCGAGGGAGACCTCAACACAATTTCCCCTCGGTGCCGAGGAGGACTTCGGCGCCGAAGGGGAAGAGTCTGAGCCGGTAACCCTCATCGGCTCCAAAATCAGTGGAGCCGATGAAGGTGACCCGCCTCTCGATGCCCTAGTCCTCGGCTCCGAAACAAGAGGGGTCGAGACTGGAGGCATCGAGGCAGACCGTTCCGCCCTCGGCTCCGAAGTCCGTGGAGCCGATGGAGAAGCCTGCCTAGGTTTTTTGGCAGTCGGTTCCGACAGACTGGTCGGAGCCGACGGTTTTTTCTTTTTGGTAGGAGAGGAAGAGGAAGATAAGGCCTCCTCGAAGGAGGGTTTAATCAGTCCTTTTAATATTAATTTATTCTTCCTCTCCTGGAGGACTCTAGAAGAAAAGGCGTGACACACGCTACAGGACTCCTGTAGGTGCTTGGCGCCTAAGCAATAAACGCACGAGGAGTGGTCGTCTGTTATCGACATTTTGTAACCACACCTCGCGCACTTTTTAAACCCAGAGGGTCTATGTTCCTTAGACATGCTGACTAACTCTAAGAACACAAATTAAGGTAGCTGTTAGTGACAGATTTTACCACAAAAGGTGAAACTAAGTTTTTTTTTTTTTTTAGACAAACACAATGTCAGAAAATTACACAAAATCAGTACAACAATCACTGAAAATGAGGGTCAAGACCCTCTAACTTAAGCAGGTACTTGACCTCCTAGAAAAAACAAAGACGCTAGATAAGAATAGGGGAAGGCCCCTCTAACTTAAACGGGAAACCTTCCCTTAACCAAAAACACAATTTTCCTCAACAAAAGTTTTTCAAACACACTCGAACAACAACAATAGCTGTTAAAACAGCTTTTGGGGTAAATTTAGCAAAATTCCTGACATGAAACTTTGAATAAAACAGTACTTAGCCCAGCCAAGTTTGAGACCACGTCCTAGCTTGTAAGCGGCAAACGAGATCTGGGGGATTAGTGGTGGTGCATCCTGGGATAAGAAATAGCTCAGCCAATAAGAGACCTCGCTCTATAGCATAGCGTGCCGAGTCGGAGCCGAGGGATCGGCTCCGAGCCCATCAGTACTGAATGTAGGCGAGATAGGATCACATAACATCATATATTCACCTTTGTTTGTAAAATTTGGAAAGAAGACTGAAAGATTAATAGACTCTGTTGGATTCTGACACCACCTTAGGAAGGAGGGATTTGTTTGTAAAGCTACTCTTATCATTGTGAAATATTAAGTAATGAGGTTTTGCAGACAATGCTTGAAGTTCTGACGGTCTTCTAGCAGATGTGATGGCTCCCAAAAATATAGTTTTCCAGGTTAAAAATGTTAGCTTGCATTTGGCTGCTGGTTCGAAGGGGGAATGAATTATGGCATGTTACACTAAATTTAAGTCCTGTGGTGGTGTTGGATCCTTATGGGGGTTCTCAAAAGAAGAGTACCTTTCAAAAAGGCTTTGCAAACTTTTGACATAGCCAAGGAACAGTTTTCAATCCCCCTATATGACAATTAGAGATGTCAGATAGTTGTACTTTAATAGCTGAGGAACTGGCCCCTTAGTTGAAGACTATAGCTAAAAATTCAAGGACACTATGCACTGGCACTGAAAAAAGGTCAATGGGTTTCTGCTGCACCCAAAAACAAATCTTTTCCATTTACTTCTGTAAAGTTTTCTTGTGAAAGCTTTGTGAGAAGACAAAAGTATATGACGGACAGGGGAAAACAGCGTGTCTGGCTACCAATTTTTTTTGTTTCCCTACTATTTTGGATTACTTTATCTGTACTGGACTTGTCACCACACTGATGCTGATTTATTTTTTTATGCTATCAATGGAAGTGGAGAAACCACATGGTCAGTTTTAGGATTAAAATATCCTGGTGAATCATGTCTGTCAGATGAGACAGAAGGTGCAGAATTGAAACTAGAATCCAAGGAGGGTAGATTAGATGAGGTCAAAGAAAGGGAAATCAAATTTGTTGAGGCCAGTAAGGGTTAATGGGGATGACTTTGTTCTTCAACTGCATTGCTTTTTATAAGAATTTGGGGATTATGTATACAGAAGACTAGCGGGGCCAATCATGTAGGAGAGCATCTCTCTGCGACTCCCCCGGTGGGGGGATAAGGGAAAAGAACCTGCTGCACTTGTTGTTTAGGGGATATGCAATTAGGTCGCAGTATAGTCGGCTCCATCTACAAAAAACATTTACGCCACTTTCTTGTTGACAGACCACTTGTGAGGTAGGAGACTGGACCTGCTCAACTTGTCCGCTATCACACTGGAAATCCCCGAAATGCGCTTTGCTATCAAAAAACAGTTGTAAGAGATCGCCCACTGACAAACTCTGAGTTGACACAAGGGGTAAAATCTGGTTCCTCCTTGTCTGTTGATGTACCACACCACAGACATATTGTTTCTCTGAACTGCAACTGTCCCAAAAGGGAGAGTATCTTGGAAAACTTGCAATGCTAAGAGCACTGCTCTCATTTCAAGAACACCGATATGCAAGCTGGTCTCTTTGGGGGACCATGTGCCTTGGATTGTTTTTCTCAGGAGGTATCCCCACCATCCAATCTGGGATGCATCCAAGGTCACTATGGCCTTGGGTGAGGAAGAATGAAGGGACGGCCATGTAAAATTTGATCTGGGCAGATCCACCACCAAAGGTATCTTTTGTATGCTTGGGTATTTTTTATCTGAGTTGACATATAGTGAAAAATACTGGAGCACTGCATTACTAACATCCACTGAAGAATCCTCATATGAAATCTTGCTAGTGGAACTACAACTATCGCCACAGACATTGATCCGAAGACTTGTAGAATCAATCGGGCTGAAATTGAGGGACTTTGGATTATCTTTATGAACTGGAATAGGATAGTCTGTACTCTTGGGAAAGGAGAAGAGGCTGTCATGGACACTGTGTTGATAATTGCTCCTATGAACTCCAATGTCTGAAACAGTTCTAGCTGAGATTTGTTGTAATTTATGGTAATCCCGGAAGGGAGCAAGTCTGGAGTACCTGGTCCCAAACTCTTATCAGTAGATGCCTAGTCGGAGTCGTTATGAGCCAATTGTCCAAGTATGGAAACACTCAGTCCCTGCAGTCTCAAGTGTGCTGCTACCACTTCCATGCATTTAGTGAACACCCTGGGGGCTGTAGTGAGGCCAATGTGCAGAGCTCAGAATTGGCAATGACTGGCTCCCAGACAGAAGCACAAGTGCCTTCTGGATTGTCTGTTCATTTCCTGAAGGTTCTATCGAGCACATCCAGTTTGTCCTTGTACAAAAAGGGCAGAATGGACCATCCGGAACTTGGTGTGCTGAACTGATCTGTTCAGAATGCTGAGATCCAAAAGTGGTCTCTAGTCCTCTGTTTTCTATGGCACTAAAAAGAATCTTGAGTAAGTTCCAGATTCTGTCTGGTCTGGTGTAACCTCTTGGATGACTTTTTCTAGCAGCTTTTCTATTTCTATTGCTGTTACTTTCCTCTGACAGGGTGGAACATCAGGAATTTTGTATACAGTTGGAGGGGGGTAGGTAAAAGGGAATTGTATAACCTCTGGAAATAATCTTCTAAACCGATGAAAAGGTCTAACCAGGTTCTCTGGTGTAGGGACAAACTACCTCAGATTGCCTCCAGAGTTGGACAATCGGCCTCCTTTCAGAAGTGCTGGTAGGGTCCGTCAGAGAAGGAATCTCTAGATCCTTGGTTGTGCGGGCCTCTCTGCCATGTTGGTGGCATCTTCTAACGGAGGTCACCCTCTGGCTCAGGGGGAACCTACCTCCATGTGGACCGTGGAAAGGGGCCAGGGACTTCTTAAACCCCGTTTTTCGACCTCCTCATTGATCCCTGGAAAAGGTCCTTTGAGGGGTCAAAAAACATACTCCTACTGTAGAAAGAGTCTTTCCATCTTGATTGAACCTGGAAAATGAGTTTATTTTTAACCCTAGGGCCAAACAAAGAACTTCCATCAAAAGGTGCAATGATGAAAGAGTACTTGAAGGACTCTGCAAAGTCAGACAAATGCATCCAGGCATGCCTCCTAATGGAAATGCCTGAACCTGCGCCCTTGAGGTACCTTCAGCCACATGTGAAATACGCCTCATGGACGAATTAGCAACTGACTGTAGGGTAGCTAACTGCGAGGCCACAGAAGTCTAAGCCTCAGAAGTACTGGTCCCTGTGAGGGATTTGGAAAGCTTCTTAATCAAATCCTTCTGTTACCTAGTGAAGTCTATCAAATAATTCAGTGATCTACATCCAAATGTTGCTGAAGCATAAACATGCTTCCCAAATCTGTCCAAAGCCTTTGACTCCCTTGTTAGGGGGATGGACAGTAGAACTCTGCGACTTCCTTCTTGGTGACTGCTGCCACGACCATGGCATCTACCGGTACTCCCTTGCTCCAAAACCCCCTTCCTTTAGGCGGTGCCAAAAATCTGGTCTGGTATTTTGGTGATCGGCTCAACCGTGTCTGTTTCCTTCTACACTCATCTAGAGATCAAGTCAATGAGCTCATCAGTGGGCAGAGTCACCCAGGAGGTAGATGGGACAGACCCAAAGGCTTCCAGGAATACAAATTCCTCTTGGGAAGGGTTATCAGTAGACCAACCAAACCTTTGCTTAAGCATCTCTAGAAGGTCTCCAAATGAGACATCATTGGGTGGTGATCTTGGGGACTGGACCCTTCCCCCTCATCAAAATCGGTATGTTCAGTGACCAACTCCTGAGGGGAGACAAAGTGCCTCCTCTTGCACTTTCTCTTACTACAGACTTCCTCGGTGGGGTATTTCAGGAGAAGTATCGGAAGAAATGGAAATACTCTGCTGGGTAGCCTGTCCCTGCAGAACAGAGTGATGAGGCTAAAGGCACAGAGACATATAGGATGCAGAGGGAAGATCCAAGGGGGGGGGGGGGACTATCCTCCCTGCAGAGGTAGAGAAAACTCTCTCCATTACCTCAAAAGCACAGCTCTCCATGGAGAAGGACACCGACGGAGCCAAGAAGCCATGCTTCCGAATTGTCAGTGCTCTCTGACCCAAAGGCAGTGTACCCGATGCAGAGGTTGGAGCCAAGCTGTCTAATGCTGACGCTCTGATGGGCAGAGATGGCTCCGACAACTTCAAAGTTAACTCTAATGCCTCAAATCTGACAGGGATGCATCGACTCAGAGTTGTCTGGCTCTGACACACTCAGAGCTGGTGCACTCTCAGAAAATATTGGATCTTTAGATCCAACACAGACAGTTCCGGTAAACCTGGATGGGCTCCAAAGTCACGGGTCAGATCACAGAAGGAGTAGAGATAGGGGGTGTAGTACTCATACGAGCCTCCTGACCTGTAGGGGTAGGAGCTGGAAGAAATTGCATCTGGATCTGTGCCTAGAGAAACTTCCTCATTGTTCAGTCCACATCAGCTTCTGTCAAGCTCCTGGAAGAACAACAGTATGAGCAAACAGACGGGATATGGAATGTCGGCATGTCTCTCAGAATGGTAAGGGGACTCTAGAAGGCTCTGGATCCTTGGAGAATGCATACCTTGTATGGGGGAGGGGCTTTGGATCAGAGACCACTGGATCCAAGGAAGCAGATCTAGCACCTGATGCCAGCTTGTCAGAAGCTGAATTCTTCAATTCTGACTTCTTGGGCTTCTTAAGGGCAGGATCTGACATCGGATCAGAGGAAGGAATTGAACAGCCGGGGGGATCCGAAGACTTATTTCTTAGCTCCTTGGTGTCAGACATAGGGGACTGAACCCCAGATAAACCCTCCAAAAAGGTCGAAGGAAGCAGACCTTTCAAAATTAATTTGTTCTTGTAGTAAACAACTGCCCTTGGGTTAAACGACTTACATACAAAACAATCTACTTTGAAATGGTCAGGAGGAAGAATTTGCTTTTGAGGGGGTTAAAACTGCAACATTCTTTTCATAAACAATTTAGCCACAAAAAACGATGAAAGAGAGGGAGCCATGGACAGACAAGTTGAGATGCCCGCAAGATGCACCTTGAGAGATGTACAATATAAGCCATCTTTCAGTAGCTCACACAAATATTTCAAAACCAGTGAGGTGGACACAATACTGGGCCCTCTGTTATTGTTTAGGCACCAACAAGAAAACTTCTTCCACCTGTAAAAAATAACATTTTCTATTTACTGGTTTTCTTGCCTCCTGCGATACCTCCTGCACATCCTCATGGAACACGTGCCTAAAAGGTACAATGATAAATGAATCCAGGCTGTCAGTCGTAACTCTAAGTTAGTATGCACAAGTTACCTCAGACAGTGTGTGAACAGATCCAGAGTATAAGGAAGCATGTGGTAACTCTCCTTGGCCAAATCCATGAAAAAGGAGAACCAACTCTGCCTGGGCCAAAAGGGAGGTCACAGTCATCACAATGATCTGTGGTAATTCTTTCTGAATCTTCAGAAATAACTTGGATATCAGTGGAAATGCATAAAGGAATATTCCCGTCCAAGAGAATGAGAATGCATCTGTCCCCCAAGCACGGCTGCAAGGATGCCTCAAACAGAATTTTTCCAACTGTTTTGACAGGATGCAAACAGATCTATCTGATGTGTCCCCCACATCTGTGCCAAATCCTGGAAGACTCTGTCCCGAGTTTCCACTCATGATTGTCTGTCTGGGAACTGCTTAGCCTGTCTGCCACTATATTTTACTCTTACGGTACCGTATGAGGCCTGAAGCATCAGACAAATCTGTAAGGCTAGCACTCAAGCCATCACTGCGAACCGGAAAAGAGAGTATGACCTTGTACTCCTTGCATGTTCAGGCACCACATTTAAGGCCGGAATCATTGCTAATACTTCTTTGACGTTTAATATGCTTTGAACTCCCCTGATCACTGCTTCCCATGAAAAATCTGACAAGACTGACTAAAGTGGGATCTGGAGAAAGAAGAGTAGGCTGAATTGAAAAACATATGATCCCTCCACCACTGTAACTCTCATTTCACACACTGCTACCTGGAACTCTTAAGAGATGCAGGTGATGGGACCAATATATATATTTTTTTTAAGATGCAGGTGCTGGCACCAAGATATATATATATATATATATATATATTAGTCTGGTCAGTGGTGGTATGAGGATCATTAATGCCATGAGGCCTAGAATTTTGAAGAAAATCTCTCGCAGAAGCAGCTTTTTGACAATGGGAAACTGACTGCTCAAATCAGAAAGTCATCTAAATAAGGGAAAATGTAGATGCCCAAGGGCGGGGAGGCTGCAGTAAGCAACCACCACAGCCAGGTGCAGTAGACAGACCAAAGGGTAATGTAAGTAAAAAAAACAAACAAAAAAAAATTTATAGCAAATATATATAACTGTTGTGCAAGAACTTACCATAATGATAGATATCCTTCTCTTCTCTGTTGCAGTACTGTAATCTTTACATGAAGAAAGTTGCTTGCTCAGCCAACCTGACGTTGACCAGTATACTAAAGTCTTTTACTACTGTAGGGTGAGCGGTGTGTGTGTCTCACGTAGACAGCTATCGGATATAGGCCATAAAAACAAAGTACGTGCACACCATCCTCAGAACTGAAGCCCCAGGTGGAGACAGTCCAAGGAATAGAGAGTAAGTACATCCAAGAACCACAGGAAGTGGGGAAAGGAGGGTGGGACAGAATACTGCAACAGAGAAAAGGAGGACATTGATCATTATAGTAAGTTCTTACACAACTATTCTATGTCCTTCGATTCATCTGTTGCAGTATTCTTTACATGAGGTAGAATACCAAAGCTTATGCAGAGAGGGAGGTAGAGTTAGCTGAAGAATTTTCCAGGAAGTCCTGAAGGATGGCCATGGCAAACTCAGCCCTGGATCTAGAAATGGAATCCAGACTGTAATGTTTGGTAAGGGTGTAGACAGAGGTCCAGGTAGCTGCTTCCAGAATAGAATTGGTGTCTAGTCCCTTGAGGAAGGCACCAGAGGACAACACTGCTCTGGCACAGTGAGCTTTGATCGAAATGGGGGGGGGGGGGGGGGTCCATGTTAGGCATAGCAAAAATAAATGGATTTGGAAATCCAGTTAGAAACTGTTTGGACACCTAGAATCCCAGAGCACTGGGGTGGAAAGAAAAAAAATAATGGTCAGATTTCCTAATAGGTTTAGTTTTGTGAAGGTAAAATCTGAATTGTCTATGCATATCAAGTGTGTGGAGAATCCTCTCACTATTGTTTTGCTTTGGGCATAATGGAGGGGTTGGTGCAAGGGCAAACCCTGTCTTTGTGGAAGACCAAGAAGGGGGAGAAGCCATCAGGGCCTGGAGAGGGTCTGGCAAAAGTTATAGCTAGCCGTAGGACAGTTTTCCAGGTGCAGTGTTTTAAACAGCTAGAGGAAGCTGGCTCAAAGGGTGTGAGAGTCAGTTTCTTTAGCACAAAGTTAAGATGGGGGGGGGGGTGCTACTGGTCTCCCGGGAGGTCTAATGTGGAGGATGCCTGTGAAGAACTGTTTGGCCTCAAAGCTAACAGAGGTGAGAGAGGCAGACATGCAGAAATGGCTGACAAATGTATTTTTATTGAAGAATAAGCTAAGCCAGAACTGAGCAACACACACAGGTAAGAAAAACCCAGAGGGAGTTCTACTGTTAGTGGGTCCAGGTTTCGAGAGACAGACAGAAAATCTTTTCCACTTGGAGAGGTAAGATTTCCTTGTATTGGGTTTCATGGCCTCCTGCAGGATTTTAAGCACATCCTCAGAGAATAGGTGTCTAAAAGGTATCAGGGTTCTATCATCCACTGAGTCAGTTGTAGAGTTTCAGGGTGTAGGTGGATGAGGGTGCGCTTGTTTTGTGTGAGCAAGTCCACTTTGTGAGGTAACTTATGATTATTGTCCTTGGCTAGGTGCTGGAGAAAGGGGAATGAATGTATCTTGGCCAATAGGGATTCACTAGCAGGATTTTTAGTCTGTCCTACTGAATCTTCAAGCAGGACTTCTGGAATGAGTGGAAGTGGAGGGAATGCATATAGAAACTTCCCCTTCCAGGTAATTGATAGGGCACCCTCTTTCTATGCCAGAGGGTGTGGTTCTCTGGTACAAAATTTTGGAAGTTGATTGTTCAGAGGGGAGGCAAACAAATTTATTTGAGAAATACCCCATTGGTGGAGTATGTCCAGGAACACATCCCTATGAAGCATCCATTTGTGGGCCTGTGTTGTGGATCTGCTCAGTGTGTCTGCCACAGAGCTCTGTTTGGAAAGGATGTTGACTGCTTGTAGGGAAAAATGAAGTTGGTGAGCTAGTTCTCAAACCTGTAAGGCTAATCTGCACAGGAGGTAGGGCTTTGTCCCCCCTGCTTGTTTACAAACCACAGAACAGTCATGTTCTCTGTGTAGATCCTCAGCCATCCTGGGTTGAAGAGGGGATTGGAAGGACTGAATTGCTAGGATCAATGTCTTCATCTTTTACATTTATGTGGTTCTTTTCCTGAGATGCAGACCATTGGCCTTAAACAGCATGTGGGCCCAGCGCAGCTCACCAACCTGTATCCAAAGCATTTGTGTACAGGCCTTGAATTGGGGGCAATGAGGAGTACTGGGTTGATGGATATTTGCTGTAGCCACCATAGTAGCTCTTTCTTTAAGCAATAAATAAGTGGGATTAGAAATTATAAAGGATGGGCATGTTGTGTCCACACCAGTTACAGGAACCACTGAAACTTCATCATGTAAAGTTTTGCCAAGGGCAGCATAGAGATGGTGGAAGCCATCAGTCCTAGGATTCTGAAAAATTCCCTTGCTAACAGCTGGTGTAGAGGAGGGGTCTCTAAAAAGATCCGACACAGCTCCTGAGTCTTGGGGGGTGGGGGTGGGGGAGGGGGACACTATTATTTTATCTGTTTGGAATCCGCACCCAAGAAAGACATGACCTTGAGATGGGATGAGGTTCAATTTTTTTTTAATTCGATAATGAATCCTAGATGTTGTAGGATGATAATGGCTAAGCGGAAGTTCCTCAACAGTTCCTTTGGGGTGTTTGCCTGGAACAGGTTGTCATTCAGGTAAAGAAGTCTGCAGAAAGCGACTGGGAGCTAAACATTTTGTGAAGACTCGTAGGACTGTAAAAAGACCATATGGCAAGACTGAGAACTGAAAGTTCCAGGATCCCAAAGAGAAACATAGAAATTTCCTGAACTTGGGATGAAAAGGAATATGTAGATAGGCATCTTTGATATCTAAGGATGCCAGACAGGCTTGAGGGAGGATCACAGGAAACAGTGTCTGTAAGGTGAGCATTTTGAAGGAGCGTACCTTCAGGAAGGTGTTGAGAAAGGAAAGGTTTAGAATGAGTCTTCAGAAGCCTTCCTTTCTGGGAACTAGGTACATGCGAGAATAGAAGCCTGTTCCTTTTTTGGGGTGTGGGCACTGATTGTATGGTTGCTTTCTTTAGCATGTCTGCCAACACTTGGAAGGAAAGGAGTATCTGGTCTGCAGGAGGTTGTGGGATACCAAAGAATGGAGACTCCATGTGCCAAGCCATAAGACATTCGCGTTTTATGATGTACAGGACCCAGGCATCTTGTGTTATGGATTCCCAGGCTAGGAGGGATAGGGACAGGGGTAGGGAGAGAGAGGTATTGCAAGGGAGTCCTGAGGAGTCAGGAATAAGAACCTGCTCTGTCAATAAAGGGCTACTTGGCAACGTGGGAAGTGGAGGGAGCTGAGATGTGACAAAGTTTCTTACTCCCCTTGGAGGGCTTGGATTGGTGAGGCTTGGGATTGCCTGCAGATGAAGACCTATTTTGAAGGTAGTTCCTGTGAAAATGTGGAACTGGAGAGACCAGAATACGTTTGAGGTATTTTAACTCCTTGCTCTTTTCCTGCAGTGACCTGAAGAGATCAAATGAAGACTTACCAAACAAGACCAAGTTGTCAAGGAGAGGCTCCATGAGCTTCGCCTTGATGTCCTCAGGGAGGGGGTGAAGCCTCAACTAGACAAACCGTCTCAGTACTGAGGCAGAAGCTGCAGCCCTGGAGGTAGCCTCAACAGCATCACAGCTGGAATTTTTTTGGAGTGCCGGGCCACCTGAGAGGATGCAGCAATTAGGGAAGAGGACAAAGCTTTATTTTCTGCATTTGGCATGTCAAATACTATTTTAGATAACTGTGACACCAGTTCCAGGGAATACTTAGTCATATGCATTTGGTAATTCAATGTCCTGAAGGCTAAAGTGGGTGAAATGTAGAGTTTCTTCCCCAACCTCTCTAGTTGCCTACTGTCTTTGTCAGAGGGGAGGACAGAAGTAGAAGGAAGGGACCTTGAGGCCTTGCTAGAGGCTACAGAGATGATAGAGGGGTCTGCCACCACAAGAGCCCTAAATAGGAAATTGCAGTCTTGAGGGACTTTATATCATCTGTCCGGCTTCTTGGGGGCTGGAGGGGTGGGGATGTGGAAGCAAAGGCATCCAGAAAAGCAGGGATAACAGGAGGGATGGCTAAAGGACCAGGGGTCTCCACCTGGAGGAGGTTGCAGTATCTCTTTTGAACCTCAGACATGTGCTGTCCCACTTAAGGTGGTCTCTCATTTTTAGAAGGGTTTCCCCGAATGAGATCTCCTCCAAAGGGGAGTCTGTCCCATTAGAATCTTCCTCATGGGAAGCGCAGTCTAATGGGGAAGGAATTTGTGAGGAGTAGGCTAAGGGAATCACTGTCCTCATCAGAGGAAGAACCTTCCTCTGAAGTAGGTTGTTTGACCTTTTTTGAAGGGAGGTAAGGTCAGGAGGGAGGAGAGGGAGGGGACCCAGATGCAAACCTCAGGGTTAGGAAGGCCCTGAATAATCCCTGGGCAAAATTTTGCCACTCTTTCTGAGGATCTTGAAGAGGTGAGAGATTTTTGATTTTCTGCTTTTTCTTACCAGGAGCTTCCACCCAATGAAAAGTAGGGGGTCCGGACATAGGCCTGCATTCAAGCACATCCGAGTTGACTTCTTCCCTCACTAAGACCTGTGTGATTCGCCTAGGGTCTTCAGACAGAATGAGCCTTGGTTACCCCCTGGATATTGATACCGGATGTCTGTGAGGCCACCTTGGACATGCTAGCGTCCAGTTCTAAGGCAGACTGTAAAACTGGCTTCGCCTGAGGATCCGGATCTGAAGTGGAGCTTATCTCTGTGCTATCATACACCTCGGAAGACACATTTGCTGGGAGAGGCGCAGCTTCGGCTTCAGGCCTACGCCTTTTGGCCTTCTGCTTGGTAGGCTTGGTTGCTGGGCGAGAGCAACCTTCCATCGCAATTTTTGCAAGAATTTTAGAGTGCTGGTTCTCTAGGTATATTGTGAGGTATGAAAGTTTGCTACGAAAGGTCTTGGGGACAAATGAATGGCAGGCAGAACAGTTTTTATGGCTATAGTGGGGCCAAAACAAAAAAGGCACTGAGATTGGCTATCCTTGTGTGGAATCTGCCTTCCACAATCAAACGTCCCCTTCTTGGATGATATTAACTCTAAGCAAAGAAAAAACAGCAGCAAAAGATACATAAAGGGTCCCCAAGAGGGCACTTATCTACCAAACACAATTCCGGCAGCAGAACAACATCCACGGGTGGTGGCAAAGAAGTTCTCAGAATGCTCAGCAAATATGTAACTTTTATGACCTATGCCCAATAGCTGTCTATGTGAGACGTACCGCACATCCTAAAGTAGTAAAAGACTTTGGTATACTGGTCGATGTCGGGTCACCTGGACAGTCAACTCCCACATGTAAAGAATATTGCAACAGATGAACAGAAGGACATCAGATAATTCTTGAAGTTGGGAGCAACTAAAATGTGATAAGCAACTTCAGATCTAACATTGGTCTCCACAACAGCTCTTTTTTCAGTAACAAAAAGATTCTGGAGTAAAATCCTTTTCCTTTTTGTGATGCAGCAACTGGTTCTATAACCCCTGCTTACAACACATCAAGGAGTACAGCAGGGAACAGACGTGTCTGGTCTGGTGAGTGTGGAAGGAATCCCCTTAAGGGAGGAGGATTTTCTGTTCAATGCCAAGAGTATCCTCACTGAATTATTCTCAGCACTGATTTGTCTGAGACAATTTGTGGCCAGATTACTGGGTTGAGCAAAAGTCTGGGAGAGTGGGGAAAGGGGAAGGAGAAAGGGACAGGATGCTAGAGTCTTGACATAATCATTCGTTATCACGGGATTGATTGTTTTGAGAAAATAACTCCTTTTATTTGGTTTGGGAGCATTAGCCTCCCACCATTTCCTCTTGGCAACCTGTTGTTAAGCTGGGATTTTTGTTTGTACTGAACTCTGAATCTGGATACCTTGTTAGGGGAGAACCTGGGAATGTAATATATTCTAGATACTCCATGCATCAATTTACCTCTACCATCCCATTGTTTAAGAATCTAGGTAGCAGCAGGACCAAACAAATTCAGAACTTAAGTGTTCATTAAAAATTCTCATTTTTAAATACTCAGAAAAATTTTGGCTATGTGACCAATCATTCCTTCTCAATACAACAGAAGTGGTTGCATTTCTAGAAATTATGCCTTGACCTTCCAAGACACTTTGCAAAACATGTTTCAAATCCCGAGTCACACTAGAAATATTTGCATCCATATAATACTTGTATTCAGCAGGCAAAGATGCAGCAACGTCACCTAAACTATAAGCACATCGCAAAATAAATCTCCACAAAGCCCAGACAATTCAGAATTTTTAAAAATAAATTACTAACTGAAGCAACTTTTCCCTGAGATTCTAAACTCTTGCCAATTTTACCAGATGTAGGGTTAGAAGAAGCAAAGGATCTTTGTTAGAGTTGAATGTTGGGAGAAAATGGGTCAGCTGACAAAAGAGCAGAGAGCTGCAAGATCAGGATAATCCTTGTACTTCATAGTAGCTTTTTTTAGCAACTGGTTCACCAGTCAAAGGAGTTTTACATGCAATTTTATAGACATCTTCTAAGGCCAGTAAAAGAGGAGGAACACCAAAAACATTTGGAATCTCATCCTCATTAAGATCATAAACTCTGCCAATCTCTGGCACAGCTCCAGATTGCTTCCAGTCAACTACATCTCTAAACCAAGCTAGCACCTGTGGAAACATGAACACCTGCTTGGGTTTTTGAACTGTTACCTTACAAAGAATCAAAATGGACGACTCAAAGTGGTCACTACTGTCTACATCAGAATTCCCACTAAAATCTGCAGCTACAGAATGATTTCTAGAGAAGGTGGCTCCATATTCTTAACAGAAACATAGTTTCAGAGATAAGCTGACAGTAAGACACTCTAGCTAAGAGCCTGCATCAGCCCTACACATGGTAATAATATGATAGATGGCAGTGTGGTGAAGTTTGTTTCTTTTTACTGTGAGCAACACTAAGGTTACCACCCACCCAGTTATCAGTGGGACACTCATGGGTTGAGAAACCTCATTCCATTGCCGCTGTTGAAAGCAGCAGGACTTTTTTTGATCACAATGAATCACTGTGGAAAAGCCACAATTACTTCTGGCTTTTCCACAGCAATTCAGTTACCTCACCAACCCAAACCTGCAGGCAGAGCTATTCCCCGATAGGTCCGGGTGTTGTAAATTGTGCAACAATTGACTGCAATTTATATAGGGTGTGGGGATCAGGGCAGGAAGAGCCCTACAAAGATTGTGTCTGTAGAGCGTTTTGTTATTAGCACTTCTACAGCTGCTAACAAAGTAAAGACCAAGATTTGTCCTTTTTTATCTCCCTACCAGCCTAGCCAACTATCTATCTATCCATCACTATTTCAGGTGTTTTAAAATAAAACCAGATACAATTTGCCTAAAACAGTTAACTTAAATAAAAATGAAGAAAAAAATGAAAGAAAACAATGTGGTAAAGTTAAATGAGAAGCAGCTTCGAAAACATAAAAGCATCCCCAATTTCCTTTAATTTCTCCCCCAAACTTCTAAAATACATGCAAACTTTGTGGGGGGAATGGTCATAAAATACTATGACAATTACCAACAAGTGACATTTCTCAAATTGTGTAGAAAGGATTACAGCTCTTTGTCTTCACTCTCATTATTGCTATACGCTACAACTTCCTGGAGAAACCTGCTGCACCAGTTACTATCCTCTTCATCTTTATAGTCTAGACTGACTTTTTACCTTCCATACAGAATACTATACAAAAATGGAACAAGGCGGCAGAATCCAGCTAGTTAGCCATCTATCAAATTACACAGCTATTTATTTATTTGGCATTTGTTGACTGGGTTTGTCCAACTGAGCTAGTGCCCCTTTTTCAGCTGAAACCCAGGGAGAAAAGCTCCACAATTTTGTATAAAAAAAATACAATGCAAGGTCTGTCGTGGTATATTTAAACAAAGTCAATAATAAGTAGCAAAACATATCATACAAAAGAATTAGAAACAAGGTTTAGATTCTGTAGTTATTTCTAAGTACTGCTTGGTACAGTTTACACATCGTAATAAAACCAAGTTTTTAATTTTTAAAGTTAGTCAAGTCAAAGGGAAAAATAAGAAGTTATGTACTCACCATAACATTCCATCTGAGTAGGTAAACTTCATTTGTCAGCAACCTATGGGAATCGGATCCGACCTCGGATCCGAGCTGGCAGTTTTCAACAGCCTTAGATCCGAGCTCCTCCCCCTATCCATAATCCCCTGCCAACCCTGACTGACCTCAGATCAAGTTTGCCCAACAGCAGAAACTGCTATAAGATTATTATTCTCAAGATATAGTGGGTAAAACCCATGGACCTGAGTATGAAGACATTCACAAGTGAGGGGGCAGGCGAGAGGGACGGTTGCTGACAAATGAAGTTTACCTACTAGGATGGAACGTTATGGTGAGTACATAACTTCTTAATCTGAAGTAGTTAACTTCATTTGTGCAGCAACCTATGGGACAGAGTCCCCAGCTACCTGAATCTTGGGCGGTCTTCATGGAAGGATGTTCCGGAGCACTGCAGAGCCAAAGGATGCTAAGGATGCTCTCTCTCTGGAGATAATGTCCAATTTATAGTGATTGATAAAGGTATGAGATGAGGCCCAAGTGGCTGCCGAGCAAATATCATCCAAAGAAACTCTAGCTCTAAAAGCCGCAGAGGTAGACTTAGATCGAGTGGAGTGGGCATGGACTCCCTGAGGTGCGGGCCTGCCCGAACTTTCATATGCTAAAAGGATACACTGTGAAATCCATCTAGACAGTGTGACTTTAGACTTTAGACAAAGATTTACCCAAGTTAAATTTGGCAAAGGAGACGAACAGCTGGTCGGATTTCCTATGACCAGATGTCCTGTGGATGTGGAAGCGAAGTTGTCTATGCACATCCAATGAGTGTAATTTGTATTCCCCCTGTGCTATGGTGATTAGGAAAAAATACCAGCAGGTTGATGGACTGGTTAACATTTGACTCAAAGGCAACTTTGGGAAGAAAAGAGGGATTGGTCCTGAGGAAAACTCTATCCTTGGGAAAGGTCAAGTATGGGGGTTTTACACAGAGGGCCTGTAGTTCAGAGACCCTTCGAGCCAAGGTGACAGCGACAAGAAAGGCCGTTTTCCATGACAAGAATTTAAGATCTACTGAAGCTGCAGGCTCAAATGGGGGAGCTGTCAAGGCCTGCAGCACCAGCGTTAAATCCCAAGGAGGGACTACATCCTTCACTGGAGGTCTGAGCAGAAAGGTGCCCTTCAAAAAGGTCTTACACAATTTCGTGGTGATCAAAATGCCCAGTTCATTTCCCACGTGATAATGAAAGATAGTGGCTAGTTGAACCTTGACTGTGGAGAAGCTAGCCCCCTGATGAAACAGTCTTGACAAAGTCTAATACAGCGGGCAAAGGAGCTGTAAAAGGATCCAAATTTTTGTGTGCCGCCCAAATGGAGAAACGTTTCCATTTGCTGCTATAGATCTTTCTAGTAGAAGTGTTGTGCGCTGCTACTAGAATAGTTTTAACTGGGGAAGAGATACCGGAAGTCCTAGCTACGCGTGGAACTGGAGCAGCCAGGCTGTGAGCTTGAGGTTGTCCAGGTTCGGGACTGGGAGATCTAGGGGGTGGGATATTAGATCAGGACGGGGATCCAGAATCCAAGGAGAATTCAACAGATGAGACCAAAGGTAAGGGAACCAGGTTTGACGAGGCCAAAATGGGGCAATGAGGATAATCCTGCTCCCCAACCAACTGGCTTTCTGAAGAAACTTCAGCATCAGAGGAAGAGGAGGGTAAGCATAAAGAAGACCGGGAGGCCAAGCATGCACCAGAGCGTCTCTCGGGGGTTCCCCGGAGGGGGAAATGAGAGCGAAGTAGTCGTAACATTTTGTGTTCGAGGGAGAGGCAAAGAGATCGCAACAGGGTTAACCCCATTTGGCGAAAATCTGATTCGCTATCTCGGGATTCAGAGACCACTCGTATGGTAACAGGATGGTGCAACTTAGTTTGTCTGCTAGGAAGTTGGACAGTCCCGGAATGTGCGTTGCTATGAGAAAGCGGTTGGTGGAAATCGCCCATTCCCACACCCTCATGGCCTCTCGACAGAGTGGGTAAGACCTGGTTCCCCCGTTTGTTGATGTACCAGACAACAGACATATTGTCCGTCTGAATCGCAATCGTTCCTACAGGAAGAAGGCCCTGAAGTGCTTGCAACGCTAACAGCACTGCCCTCATCTCTAGGATGTTGATATGCAGTGAGGTCTCAGTGAGGTCCCACGTGCCTTGGACTGTCCTGCCCGAACAATGCCCCCCCCACCTGAGGCGGGAGGCATCTGTGGTCACTGTGGCTAGTGGAGGGGTCATAGAAAAGGGGCATCCCTGCTGGAGGTCCAGAGATTGGAGCCGCCATAGGAGGGCCGTCTTGCAAGCCCTGCTGAGGGGAACGGGATGGCTCAGAGGATAGTGAAGAAAGGACCACTGGACCTGAAGGGTCCATTGTAAGACCCTCATGTTCAAACGTGCCATTGGCAATAGGTTGATTGCTGCCGCCATCGAGCCAAGAGCCCTCAGGACCAATTCTGCTGGGGGAGCTGGAGATTGCAGAATGGCCTGCACATGCAGCCTCAGGGTTAGTAGCCGGTCTGTGGTCAAGAAAGCTAGGAGTTTGTTTGTGTCTAATCTGGCCCCTATGAAGTCTATGGCTTGAGTCAGAATAAGAGACTACTTCTCTATGTTGACAGTGATCCCCAGCCGGGAGCTAGACGATGAAAGTAGTTTCTGGCTGTACAGAGTAGATGCCTTGTCGGGGCAGTCAGGAGCCAGTCGTCCAGGTACGGGAAGACCTGAATTCCTCAGGTGGGCCGCTAACACTTTGGTGAACACCCTGGGGGCTGTGGTGAGACCAAAGGGGAGGACCCTGAATTGGAAATGACTGGCTCCTAGCCGGAAGCGGAGGAACCTCCTGGATCGCCTGTCCATCAGAATGTGGTAGTACGCATGCTTGAGGTCTATAGAGCACATCCAATCGTTCTCCTGCAAAAGGGGGAGAATGGATTGAAGAGTGACCATGCGGAACTTCTCTTTGGTTACTGACAGATTCAGGGAAGAGAGGTCGAGAATTGGTCTTAAGTCCCCCATCTTTTTGGCATCAAGAAGAACCTGGAGTAAAACCCGGACCCGCACTGGTCTGGGGGGACGTGTTGGATGGCTCTTTTTTCCAGCAAATGTTGGATTTCCATTGCTGCTGCCTCCCTCTGATCGGGTGGGACATCGAGGAGGTATCTGGGACTGTGTGGGTAACGAGAAAGGGGGATCTGATATCCTCTGGATATGATGCGAAGCACCCAGCGGTCTGTCGTGATGGACTCCCAAGCTGCTGGGTGCTTCGAGAAATGCCGCCCAACTGCCTCCAGAGTGCAGCAGTCGGGCAACCCCTCAGGGGTGTTGAGTGGGTTGGTCCGAGAAGGGTTCTCTGGATCCAAAGGTCCACGGGCCCCCTCTGCCTCTAGGGTGGCATCCACCCTGCCCTCCTCTGCCGTGGAAGGGCTGGGAGTCCGGAGCGGGACGGGACTGTTGCGACTTATGGAACCACATCTTCTTCCGTCCCTTTTGGTTCTTAGAGAAGGACCTCTGGGGAGCAGAGAAGCGGACAGACGGCAGACATCTTCCCGTCCTTTTCGCTCTGGACAAGGGTTTCTTGCACATTTTTGCCGAA